>NW_012104698.1:4853506-4855697 GCF_000951045.1 Mandrillus leucophaeus | reverse complement strand
AAAAAAAAATAAAAGAAAAAAGTTCTTCAGTACATAACGAAGGCTGCAGAATTAGGCTTTTTCACTTATTTGCCATACAACCCCAGGTGATTCACCTGACCTCATGATCCGCCTGCCTCCACCTTCCAAAGTGCTGGGATTACAAGCGTGAGCCACCACGCCCAGCTCTTAGCCCTAGGAGTTTTCAATTATGAAACAGGGATAGCAATACTTACCATCACTTAAAAAATAAATTAGGCAAGAGAAATAAATAAGGGACATCCAAATTTGAAACGAAAAAATCAAATTACCTTTGTTCATTGATATAATCTTATTCCTAGGAAAACCCAACAGCTCTACCAAAAAACTATTAGAACTGATAAACAAGTTCAGTAAACTTATAAGACACATAATCAACATACAAAAATCAGAAGTATGCATAAATACTAACAACAAACAATCTGAAAAAGAAGTTAAGAAAGCAATCCCATTTACAATAGCTACAAAAAATATAAAATGTCTAGGAATCAATCTAACCGAAGAAGTGAAAGATCTAAACACGGAAGACTATAAACCTCTGATGAAAGAAATAGGACACAAAAAAACCCAGAATGATATTTCATGTTCATGGATTGAAAGAATCAGTATTGTTAATATGACAATACTACCCAAAGTGATTTATAGATTAAATGCAATCCCTAGCAAAATCCCAAAATTCCAATGATGTTCTTCACAACTTTTTTTTTAATCTTAAAATCGAAATGGAACTACAAAAGACCCTGAAGAGAAAAAGGCATCCTGAGCAAAAAGAACCAAGCTGGAAGCATCACACTACTACCTAACTTCAAAAGTTATTGCAGAGCTGTCATAACCAAAACAGCATGGTACTGGCATTAAAAATAAAAAAACAAAAACCAGATACATGGACCAGTGAAACAGAATAGAGAACCCAGATATAAACCTGTGCATTTACAAGTGACTAATCTTCAACAAGAACTTGCACCAAGAACTTACAGTGAAAAAAGGGCAGTTTTTTTCAAAAAATGGTGTGCTAGGAACACTGGGTAACTATATGCAAAAGAATAAAAATAGATTCCTATCTCTCAACATACACAAACATCAAATCAAAGTAAAGACTTGAATCCAAGACCGAAAGCTGTGAAACTACTAGAAGAAAACATTGGAGAAATGCTCTGAGACATTAATCTAAGTCAAGATATTTTGCATAAGACCTAAAAAGCATGGGCAACCAAAGCAAAAACAGGCGATGGGGATTATGCCAAGCTAAAAGGATTCTGCATAGCAAAAAAACAATCAACAAAATGTAGAGACAACACACAAAATGAGAGAAAATATTTGCAAAATATGCCTCTGACAATGAATTAACGAACAGAAAATATAAGAAGCTCAAACAACTCAAAAACAAAAAGAAAATAATTCTTTTTGAAACGGAGTCTCACCCTGTCGCCCAGGCTGGAGTGCAGTGGCACGATCTTGGCTCACTGCACGCTCCGCCTCCCGGGTTCATGCCATTCTCCTGCCTCAGCCTCCCGTGTAGCTGGGACTACAGGCACCCGCCATTGCACCCAGCTAATTTTTTGTATTTTTAGTAGAGACGGGGTTTCACTGTGTTAGCCAGGATGGTCTCGATCTCCTGACCTCGTGATCCACCTGTCTCGGCCTCCCAAAGTGCTGGGATTACGCGCCCGGCCCAGAAAATAATTCTATTTAGAAATGGGCAGAAGGTCTGAGCAGACATTTTCCAAAATAAGACATACAAATGGCCTACATTTATATGAAAATATATTCAATATCTTTAATCATCAGAGAATGCAAATCAATACCACAATGCGATATTATCTCACCTCACTTAAAATGGCTTATATAAAAAGACAAACAATAACAGATGCTGGCGAGAATGTGGAGAATGGGAAACCCTTGTATGCTGTTGGTGGGAATGTAAATCAGTACAGACACTACAGAGAAGAGTTTGGACGTTCCTCGAAAAACTAAAAATAGAACTTCTGTATGATCCTGCAATTCCACTACTGGGCATATATCAAAATAAACAAGGAGGAAGCAATATACAAAAGAAATATTTGCACTCCCATGTTTATTGCAGTACTATTCGCAATAGCCAAAATATGGAATCAACATCAGTGCCCATCAATAGATTAATGCATAAAGAAAATGTGGTACATATACACAATAG
>NW_012104698.1:4847250-4852941 GCF_000951045.1 Mandrillus leucophaeus | reverse complement strand
AGCAGGTGTGGTGGCGGATGCCTGTAACCTCAGATACTCCAGAGGCTGAGGCAGGAGAATTGCTTGAACCTGGGAGGCAGATATTGCAGTGAGCCGAGATCTCGCCACTGCACTCCAGCCTAGGCGATAAGAGTGAAACTCTCTCTCAAAATAAACAAACAAACAAAAATCAGAAAGTCCGTGACTAGATGCTTACTGACTTCCCTTTTCAAAAGCATGCAAAATGTTAAAGCATATCCAAATCTTTTGATTGACACATTCTCATCTCTCAGGTCATCTGTTAAGTAATATTTGTGTTCTAATTACTGTAATAAGAATGATTAAAATACAATCATGTTTGGAAGATGTGCAGCTAGCTAAATATAGTCCCAATATCTGACGCATTACTGCAAGGAATTCACTTCTTGTGGTTTTGTGAGAATGCGATCACCCTTAAGTATTTCAGTATTTCAGCCTTTCATCTGAAAGGCTGTGGTTTGTCCTGCTATTCATTAATATGTGTTATCTATATTTTAAAATGAGTATTCTGTATCTGTGTTCTCTGTGATCCCTAATAGTGTGGTAGCCAAGGTCATGGAAGACTAGCTGAGATTTAGTGTAATTTGATGTTTGACAATGATAATGAGTGTACTGTATTAGAATTTTGCTTGTTAAACAGGCATAGTTTTTAATCTAGAAATGTAATTCAAGAAATAATTACAATGATGAACCCTAAAACAAGCACAATGAAAGGAAAAAAAGAAAAAACTGGTTACCTGGTTAGGTCTGTGCAAATATTTTACAATTTGGGAGACATGTTTACTACAGTACTTCAATGAACCTAACCATCAGTGTCTGTGTCTGTGTTTGTGGTTTGTGTGTGTGTATAACTATGTGTAACACACACACATGCACATATATATATAAATAATTAGTAAAGGTATATAAGTTATCCATATAGAGAGAACCATATATACATAAAAGCATTAAATCAGTAATTACATATATATGATATAGTAAACCTAAGTTGTATGTATGTAGGAAATACATAAAATATAAAAATATATACAATTAGTTATGGTATAGATAAATATTTATCATATGTGAGTATGCCTAATAAATGATTTTTTATTATGATTGTCAAATATCATAGATCAATATGATAAATATTGGTAAGTGATATAAGATAATGACTTGTTTAGAAGTTATTTCTTTTACAAGACTGCAAGTTCCTTGAGGAAAAGAACTATAGGGAAATTCCCTATGTGTATATCTATATATTTTTTATTATTTTATTTTAGGTGAACGATATCAAACATCTATAAATGTTTAATATGTATAGATGTTCAACAAAATAAACTGTGTTCAGATAGACAATAAACCATCCTGTGGAGAGAGAAGGCAAAAAGAAAACATAGAAACACATATAGGTTCCTGATATATGCTACAGAGTACAGGAGGTGCTTTCAGATGAAATTACATGTATCTCTTCATTTAATATTCCTGCCCAAACTCTGCTGTAAATACCATACTCATTTATATGGTTATATTAATAATTTTCATACTAAGCTTATTGGATCAAAGAAAATGAACATTTTTAGTAACTTCCATATATAAAACACTAAAGAAGTATTTATTTTTTTGTTTTTCTTTTTTTTTTTTTTTTTTTTGAGACGGAGTCTTGCCCTGTCGCCCAGGCTGGAGTGCAGTGGCGTGATCCCGGCTCACTGCAAGCTCCGCCTCCCGGGTTCACGCCATTCTCCTGCCTCAGCCTCCCCAGTAGCTGGTACTACAGGCGCCCGCCACCACGCCCGGCTAGTTTTTTGTATTTTTAGTAGAGACAGAGGTTCCCTGTGTTAGCCAGGATGGTCTCGATATCCTGACCTCATGATCCGCCCACCTCGGCCTCTGGCCAGAGTGCTGGGATTACAGGCGTGAGCCACCGTGCCCGGCCAAAGAAGTATTTCTAATGTGAATTAGGTTACCCAGTGTTCTTCATTTCAAAGTTTTATTTCTTGTAAAATCCCTGTTAGGTAATATTGATTTACTTCTAGATAGCATGAGGTCTTTTTCAAAGTATTTGATTTGAAGAAAAAAAGTTCGTTACTCTAGTCATTCTCCTTTTATTAGGAGATGTTGTCAAGGTAACAACATCTTTTATTGTACTTGGAGGTACCTGTGTGTAATGGTTAGGACGGTGTACTTTACCTGAATTAACAGGCAATAAACTGGCTTCTGCCTGGGCCTTCCAACCAACAGTGTCCCCTGTTTAATCTAACAACCTGCTGTGTAGAAACTGTTTCCAGAGGTAATTCCCCTTAAGTGGGCATCCAGGAAATGTCTTTTTGAACTACAGCACTGTTGTTATTCCCTAAAATGCCACTGCCTAAAATTTCTTTTCACAAGGGATGTTAATGTTGTCGATAAATGAGAATGTCATAAGCAAAAGAAAACTAGTCTAGAGAAATTTATTCAGACATTTGAAAAACATTGTGCCCTAGGTGCTGAGACAAGAGGTACGGAAATGAGGAAATAAATAAAATGTGGTTCCTTCACTAAAGGAACTTGTAGTCTTACAAAAAAATATAGCAATATAGCAGTAAACAAGTCATTATGTTACAATATACTACTTCGATCCCAGTCATCTGTCCAGTTTAGTAATCATTACTGAAAAGAGCAACCTTTAGTCCAAAATCATGGTTCATGCCTGTAATCCCAGCACTTTGGGAGACCAAGGCAGTAGTATCACTTAAGGTCAGGAGTTGACTAGCCTGGGCAACATGGCAAGACTCCATCTCTACAAAAAAGTTAAAAATTAGCTGAGCATAGTGGTATACACCTATAGTCCCAGCTACTTGAGGGCTGAGATGGGAGGATCATTTTAGCCCAGGAGGTTGAGAATGCAGTGAGCCATGATCCTGCTGCTTTACTCCAGCCTGGGCCATAGAGTGAGACCTCATCTCTGACCGAAAAAAAAGAGAGCAATTTCTATAAGCACATCATCTGTGCCACATGCTGAACTTAATACTTGCAGACATAATCCCATCTGATGCTCACAACAACTTAATGTGGTAGATGTACTGTGATCATCCCATTTTCCAGAAGGCTAACTAAGGTTAGACTGACCTGACATGGATAGAAGGTGGCACAGTCAGGAGCTGAGCGTATCTGTCTACGGAGTCAGAATGTGTCATCACTGTGCTGTGTAGCTCAAAAGAGGGTGAGTTTATTTCTTTTGTGGGGAGGAAGTAAGGAAGGAGTGGTGTCAGAGGATGACATTCAAGAATTCACAAAAGAGATCAGGCACAGTGGCTCATGCCTGTAATCCCAATGCTTTGAGAGGCCAAGGCAGGATGATTGCTTGAGGCCAGGAGAGTAAGACAAGCCTGGGTAACATAGTGACATAATGACACCCTATCTCTGTCATATCCTTCTCAGGGACATGGATAGAGCTGGAGGTTGTTATCCTCAGCAAACTAATGCAGGAACAGAAAAGCAAACACTGCATGTTCTCACTTATAAGTCGGAGCTGAACAATGAAAACACATGGACACATCAGGGGGAACAACACATACTGGGGCCTGTTGGGGAGTGTCAGGAAGGGAGAGCATCTGGGAGAGTAGCTAATGGATGCTAGGCTTGATACATAGGTGATGTGTTGATCTGTGCAACAAACCACCATGACACACATTTACCTATGCAACAAAACTGCACATCCTGCACATGTACCCCAGAACTTAAAATGAAAGTTGAAAAATAAAATAAAAATAGGGCCAGTCATGGTGGCTCACGCCTGTCATCCTAGCACTTTTGGGGGCCAAGGCAGGCGGATCACCTGAGGTCAGGAGTTCGAGACCAGCCTGACCAATGTGGAGAAACCCCATCTCTACAAAAAATACAAAATTAGCCAGGTACATGCCTGTAATCCCAGCTACTCAGGAGGCTGAGGCAGGAGAATCGCTTGAACCCGGGAGGCGGAGGTTGCACTGAGCCAAGATTGCACGGTTGTACTCCAGCCTGGGCAACAAGAGGGAAACTCCATCTCAAAAATAAAAAAATAAAATAAAATAAGATAAAATAAAAATAAATGATTGTATGTTTTTCAGTTCAACCTGATGAACTTGGGGAATTTCAAGAGGAGGATAAAGCACATGCAAAGATGGAAAAGCCTGGGAAATCATGGCTGAAAGAAGATATACAATCCAGTATGGCTGGGAAGAGACTGAAAAAGGAGCAAATGACCTTATGTGATTCTGAAAAGGTAGTCTGCCATCACAGCTAAGGATTTTAGATTATAAATGGTCATGGGGTGCCGTGGAAGAGATTCAAACCAAAGAGTTGCATGGCTGATTTGGAATCCAGAAAGATTACTCTTCAGAATGATGGAGGGATCAGAGGGAAAATGACCATCTTCCCAAAAAAAAAGAAAATTGAAAGTGTCCAGGAGAAAATGATGAACTGAAGTAGAGGCAATAGAGTGCAAAGATCAGGCAAGATTAAGGAATACCTGGTCAAATGTGGGCCAATGAAGAAAAGAAGGATTGATGAGACTTCACATTTCTAATTTAGGTGATTAGGTGAGAAAGGGGCTTGAGTGTTGGTGCAAGGTAGGGGGATGGTGGAAGTAGAATGATGAGTACACTTTACTTATGTCTGACCCTTAGTTATATCAAAATATGGAGTTATTTCACTAGAATAAAAAATGAAGTCTTTTAATCCATTTTATTTTCTAATGAACAGTGAGTTGACACCTCACTGTTCTTTTTGAAGCACTACAGTTTAGCAAACCCACACATTTTTGAACTATAATCGATAAGGTACAGTTTATCCACATCCTGCCTTCTATTCAGTAGTTTGAGGGGCCTAAAATAAATCTAGAAAGTTGCCAAAACAATGAATATCCTGGGAGCACATTGTTCCTTCTCTTAGCGCCTGGACCTTATTGGTGAATGACTTGCCTTCCTCACCATGGGTTCTGTATTAGTTCGCTTTCGCACTCCTATAAAGAACTGCCTGAGATTGGGTAATTTACAATGGAAAGAGGTTTAATTGACTCATAGTTCCACATGATTGAGACGGCCTCAGGAAACTTACAATTATGGCCTAAGGCAAAAGGGAAGCAAGTACCTTCTTTGCAAGGTGGCAGGAGAAAGAGAGTGAAGGGTAAACTTCCAAACACTTTTAAACCGTAAGATCTTGTGAGAACTCACTCGCTATCACAAGAATAGTATGGGGGAAACTGCCCCCGTGATCTGGTCACCTCCCCCTGGGTCCCTCCCTTGACACGTGGGGATTACAATTCAAGATGAGTTTTGGGTAGGGACACAAGAGACAAACCATATCAGCCTGCTTTACTGAGGAATCTCTGTTTTCATCCCTGATATCCTTCTGTTAGCTACCGCAGTTTTGTTCCTGGCTCTATTTATGTTAATTTATATCATCTCTCTGCCACAAAAATCTTGTACAATAACTTTCTGAGTTTATTAAGCATAGCTTCCATACTGGCAGATACTGTATTTATTGAGTGACATATTAGCTATTTAAAATACATTTCACTTGTTCTTTACCCAGATAAACCTTGTGGAGAAGGTTGTAAGTAGAAAACACAGGCTTCATTTGAGATTGAAGAAAAAAATCAAATATATAAACTATTGAGAATCCATTCTAAGCCAGGTACTGTGCTTCGAAGACATCAAGTACTCTCCCAACTAA
>NW_012104698.1:4843694-4847200 GCF_000951045.1 Mandrillus leucophaeus | reverse complement strand
GGCCTCAGGAAACTTACAATTATGGCCTAAGGCAAAAGGGAAGCAAGTACCTTCTTTGCAAGGTGGCAGGAGAAAGAGAGTGAAGGGTAAACTTCCAAACACTTTTAAACCGTAAGATCTTGTGAGAACTCACTCGCTATCACAAGAATAGTATGGGGGAAACTGCCCCCGTGATCTGGTCACCTCCCCCTGGGTCCCTCCCTTGACACGTGGGGATTACAATTCAAGATGAGTTTTGGGTAGGGACACAAGAGACAAACCATATCAGCCTGCTTTACTGAGGAATCTCTGTTTTCATCCCTGATATCCTTCTGTTAGCTACCGCAGTTTTGTTCCTGGCTCTATTTATGTTAATTTATGTCATCTCTCTGCCACAAAAATCTTGTACAATAACTTTCTGAGTTTATTAAGCATAGCCTCCATACTGGCAGATACTGTATTTATTGAGTGACATATTAGCTATTTAAAATACATTTCACTTGTTCTTTACCCAGATAAACCTTGTGGAGAAGGTTGTAAGTAGAAAACACAGGCTTCATTTGAGATTGAAGAAAAAAATCAAATATATAAACTATTGAGAATCCATTCTAAGCCAGGTACTGTGCTTCGAAGACATCAAGTACTCTCCCAACTAACAATATGAGGTCGATAGTAGCATCCACATTTTTTGAAGTAGGTTATCATGTATAAGAAGGTTAAATATCTGCTCAACATGCCACAACTGACTGAGATTGAATTCAGTTTTGCAAGGAGAAAAAATACTGCTGCATCTAGTTGCTTCCCATTGGGAAGATGCTGAGAATCACTAAAAGTTTCTGCTGTCAGTTTTCAGTTATTCCACAACCTCCAAGAAGTGTTAGATCTCACCAGAAAAAAAAATTGCTAAGATGAAGCAGTCACTTTAGGACAAATATTTGTTGTTCCAAGTTGTTTTTACTAATATACTCTAAAAGGATCATTTTCTCTTGCTGGGGGAAATATGGTGGCTGTATTCACATTGTCCGTTGTCCTGGCTCCTTAGTGAAAGTCTCAATATTTGCAGATGATATTTAAAGATAACTTGTAAGTGTTTCCAATATCTCCCTTCACCATGTCAAGGAAGAATGATCCTCTCATCACATATTAACTACCTTTTCTTTTGTGATTGTACAGAATTCAGATATTGATGTATAAATGGGGGCAAGAAAGTTGAAATAAACATAACCACTAAAGTAATCCACATAAAAGGTGCTGAGCCAACGAGGGAAGGAAGAGAGTCAAGAACTCTGTGAGTTGGGTTTAGTAACATTTAGATGTCTGGAGTAAGGAAAAAGAAACATTTCAGTGTGGGGGAAGTATTGTGGGAAGAGGGGAACCATCTGAATAAGTTTTTGGAATCAGAGGTTACCCTATATTGTTTGATTTTCCTTTAAACATTTTTAATGATGGACAAATATTTCTTTTATTGGCACCTTACGGAAAGATGTCCACATATTTGGTGGAGTGTATTAACTAGATTCACATGACAGAATAAAGAAGTGAAAAAAACCACACTAGATCTATAAGCAAAAGCTTGAATTTTAATTTAAATTCTACTGTGTTTTCTTTATGTGATGATAGAAAAGATATGTTAATGTCAGGGCCTTAATTTTAGCATAAAAAGAAAAGATAGAAGAGGAATACTATCTTTTTTCTATATCCCAAAGACTAGCAACATAAGAAAATCTGGCAAGGAGAAGCCATGATGATGATGATTAATTCAGCAAAGGAATGCAGAAAGTTGCCCACTTTGTAAACAATACCTCTCTAAAAATGCACCCAAAATTCAAAAATGCAAATTGCACATATTAGACTTACAAATTATTATGGTAATTCTATTTCCAGAGAGCTAAAACATAACATACTATCGCTGATTTTTGCTTTTTATTTCAAACGCAATTTTCAGCAACATGATGCTAGCTTTCAAATTTATCATTCCTTTAATTTTGTTCCTTTGCTTCACAATCAAATATGTTGATGGCTGGCACAGGTTCAACGAGTGTCCAACCAACCCTCAACATGTACTGCTTTTGATATGCATTTTAAGGATTTCTATCATGTATTTAATGCCATTGCACTTTTTAAACACTCTCTTTATCACTGCTATAGGTACTTCTCCCTGTTGTAAACTGTTTTTATAAAGCCATGCAGGAAAGAGCAATAAAGATTCAAGTAGTTGCACAAATTGGCAATGCTGTTGTAGATGCTGCCAGCAGGTAGAGACAGTATGTGAGAAAATGAAATGTGAGCTGATGAGCAAAAGCCACAGTCTGGCATAAGAAGGGGAGTTCAGGGTGCCAACACATAATACATAAAAATGCAAATGTTTCAAAAGTGAAATTGATAAAAATTAAAGATGAGACTCTACGTGTGTACACAGAGAAAAGAAGGCATCAGAAGAGACGAGAACTCGTCATGGCAAGCTTACTAGGAGGAGAGGCAAGTCGGCTCAAGCAAACTTTCCAGAACAAAGAGACAACACCAAAGAATTGCAGGGGTTTAGAAGCATAGAATTAGGAGTAATTTCAGCGTGAGGGAAATTATTCAGAGGGAGACACTGCAAAAGGTTTTGATATACATTTCAAGAAGTGTTGATACACAGCTGGCTAAAATTTCATTTGAAAGAAATAAGGATACATATGGGAATAGGAGAAATGGAGGTGTGGCTTATGGAAGATCAAGACATAAAGATAGCTTGGGGCCAGACCAGAAGAATTTCTGTGCCCCTTGGGACAGTCTTGCTTCCTTTTTCATTCAATTCTTTATAATCCATAAGTTTCCTATAAATGGAAACTTGGAATTACTTTTCAATACATGAATACTCTGGTATCTCTGGAATCAAAAAGCAATATGAGTTGATTCTATGGTAAAACCAATAAAAAATACCCTTTATTCAAGCAGATTTTGGATAGTACCCTCATATAGTTACGGAATACCTGCAGCCTCTCACCTTCAAATGTCAAACTGTCACTCTCCCCCCAACCAACCCTTATCAATTCTGGTTAAAGTTTTGATAATTGGCTCAATTACCATCACAGAGGCACTATTTTCCTCTTTCCCAAAGTAATGCTGGGATAGTGAAATTTCAAGTCTCATGTTGCCTGTAAGAAAATGAGTGATTCAGCCTGTTCCAACCAATTTTTTTAAAAAAATCATGAAAGTATCAGTGTTCTATTGTTACAGAGGGAATTTTTTAAAAAGAGGTGCAAAAATGAAAATTCTTCTTTCCACACTCAATTTTGAAACAACTGAATATTGACACAGTGGGAAATGTAATAAAATATTATATAAACTGTTTTGAGCCTTGTGTGATTAAATTTTCAAGAGACCGTCAATTGGCCATGTTTAGATTATTGTCTATGAACTCCCTATTGTATTTTTTCCAGATTAGAAGTTTGTTTTCTCTTCATTTGAATTTTCTTTTTAATTTTTGGGTGACGTGCCTAAAAGAAAAAGCACTGGGAAGAAAATTAATAAAACTCGGTTGT
>NW_012104698.1:4836588-4843644 GCF_000951045.1 Mandrillus leucophaeus | reverse complement strand
AAAGATTCAAGTAGTTGCACAAATTGGCAATGCTGTTGTAGATGCTGCCAGCAGGTAGAGACAGTATGTGAGAAAATGAAATGTGAGCTGATGAGCAAAAGCCACAGTCTGGCATAAGAAGGGGAGTTCAGGGTGCCAACACATAATACATAAAAATGCAAATGTTTCAAAAGTGAAATTGATAAAAATTAAAGATGAGACTCTACGTGTGTACACAGAGAAAAGAAGGCATCAGAAGAGACGAGAACTCGTCATGGCAAGCTTACTAGGAGGAGAGGCAAGTCGGCTCAAGCAAACTTTCCAGAACAAAGAGACAACACCAAAGAATTGCAGGGGTTTAGAAGCATAGAATTAGGAGTAATTTCAGCGTGAGGGAAATTATTCAGAGGGAGACACTGCAAAAGGTTTTGATATACATTTCAAGAAGTGTTGATACGCAGCTGGCTAAAATTTCATTTGAAAGAAATAAGGATACATATGGGAATAGGAGAAATGGAGGTGTGGCTTATGGAAGATCAAGACATAAAGATAGCTTGGGGCCAGACCAGAAGAATTTCTGTGCCCCTTGGGACAGTCTTGCTTCCTTTTTCATTCAATTCTTTATAATCCATAAGTTTCCTATAAATGGAAACTTGGAATTACTTTTCAATACATGAATACTCTGGTATCTCTGGAATCAAAAAGCAATATGAGTTGATTCTATGGTAAAACCAATAAAAAATACCCTTTATTCAAGCAGATTTTGGATAGTACCCTCATATAGTTACGGAATACCTGCAGCCTCTCACCTTCAAATGTCAAACTGTCACTCTCCCCCCAACCAACCCTTATCAATTCTGGTTAAAGTTTTGATAATTGGCTCAATTACCATCACAGAGGCACTATTTTCCTCTTTCCCAAAGTAATGCTGGGATAGTGAAATTTCAAGTCTCATGTTGCCTGTAAGAAAATGAGTGATTCAGCCTGTTCCAACCAATTTTTTTAAAAAAATCATGAAAGTATCAGTGTTCTATTGTTACAGAGGGAATTTTTTAAAAAGAGGTGCAAAAATGAAAATTCTTCTTTCCACACTCAATTTTGAAACAACTGAATATTGACACAGTGGGAAATGTAATAAAATATTATATAAACTGTTTTGAGCCTTGTGTGATTAAATTTTCAAGAGACCGTCAATTGGCCATGTTTAGATTATTGTCTATGAACTCCCTATTGTATTTTTTCCAGATTAGAAGTTTGTTTTCTCTTCATTTGAATTTTCTTTTTAATTTTTGGGTGACGTGCCTAAAAGAAAAAGCACTGGGAAGAAAATTAATAAAACTCGGTTGTCGTTTTGAAGTATTTAATTCTGGGATTTTAGACAAACCATTCAATCTCTTTGGGCATCAGTTTCCTGATCTGTAACAACAAAAACAACAACAAAATCTGGAACACAATAGTTGTAATTTTAGGGTAGGAAGTAACTTTATCTGCATTTTTTTAGTTAAATATTGAAATAAAAATGTATTTGTTCCTCTACTAGTTATATCCACATGTTGTGAAATTCTCACAGTTAGAGCTATCCAATGAACTGTGGAATTTCAGTCTCCTCAAGACAAAAATCTTAGACATAATGGTGCTGTCTTCTGTTTTTCTTACCTCAACCCAAAAGCTTACGGCCTCTGTCCAATCATCTTGAGCCAACATTGCTTATGTGTGTCCATTAACTGAACTCATTTCCATCTGCAGTATTTCTCTTTGATTCCTTTTAATTCATGAGCAGCTACCCTCCCTTCTCCCAGGAAAGGGCCTCTTCAGCAAGCCCCCTTCTAGTCTGAAAAAGGTGAATATACAAAATTGAATCAAACTTTATCATGAAAACACTTGGTGGAGGGAAATAGGCATTTATTAAGAATGGTTATTAGCGAGTGAGGAGACTGGAGAGTGGAAGGCAAGTGACCATCCCCAGAAGTCCAGAGACTTTTGAAGTTATTTTGTCTGTTTACCTAAGAATTGCTGAGTAGTAAGCACACAAGCAAATTATCTAGCTACTTAAGGTCTGAAATAGTGTGGCAGCAATGACATCATCCATTGTTCAAGCCTTGCTAAGAACTTGCTTTCACTGATAAGCTGACTAATATTTGATCTGAATAGCTCAATCTTTCCCGTTTAGAATGATTACTAAAGAAACTTTGGAAGAATATTTTGAAATGTCAAGATCGACTCAATGAGCATCAGTTCCCAGAAAACCGATACAACTTTATAGCTCCCTAAAATATTGTAATAGGCTGTAAACTTTGGAAGTGAAGGCCAAGGTTTCTAAAACATATGAAGTATCATAAGGGACAATGATCTCATTTGCTATTCTGAAAATTAACGCACATATGAGATTCTAGCTACTTCTTTTCATATAATGTATACCTCATAAATGGAGACAGCTTGTAAACAATTTTTTTGGAGGGACACTGGTCTCACTCATTCTGCTTTGAAATGGTCAGCAAAATACAACATCTACTACACGGGTGATCCTAAGATGCCCTATTGACCACCTAATACTCTTCACACCACCTCTATGAGCATTAGTCATAGCTCATGGGACCAAGAAGACTAACGCATAGACAAGGCTAGGGAAAAAACATGTATTTCCTTAAGTTTTCTTTCTGACAAAGTGGAAGTTATTCCAAGAATAGAAAGATGGTCCTTGGGAAACATCTTAATATATTTCATATTTCACTATTTTTAGTGAAAACTACACAAAATTGATGGAAGAAGTCAAAGAAGAACTAAACAAGTAAAGAGACACGCTACGTTCATTAATTGGAGGAAACAACATAGTAAAGCTGTCAATTCCCTCAATACTGATACGCAGATGTAACAAAAATTATATCAAAATCCTAGCAACTTTTGTTGTGGGTATGAACAAGATTATTCTAAAATTTATATGGAAAGGCAGAGAATCTAGAACGTATCAAACAATTGTGAAAAAGAAAAATACAGCAGGAGGAAATAAGTCTACTCAATTTTAAAAATTATTATATACATGCATTAGTCAAGACTGGGGAATTGGTAGAGGGATAACCACGTAGATCAATGGAGTAGAACAAAAGATCCAGAAATCAGTGCACACTCTCTCAATAATTTGAATTAAAAGAAAAATGCTCCTGAATCAATTATATGATGGTGTTACCTGAGAAAAAAAAGTCAGAATGGAGCAACTGTGTCATTCACATTCCAGGAAAAAAAAACCAGAGTCCCTGAAAGCTAAAAGGATAGATCAGAGACTATAAGAGGCTAGGGGGAGAGAGAGAGAGAACGTGATTGATTTTTCACATCTATGAGTTCCAGCTGGGAAGGAACTCCCTATTCTTTCCAATTAACCCATTTTATCCTTGAGCTAATTGGAAAAAGTGTTATTGTTGTTGCTGTCATCCAGGCAACTAGCAGTCATTTACAAAGACAGATATGCAACTTAGGAACTATTTAGCAAACTCAATAGTTCAGGTATAATCACAAACAGAACTTTATTGAGAACTTGAGGTTTTTACAAACAGCCTTTATGTTTTTGTGCAGAGAATGACAGAACAGCAATCTCTCGGGCAAGATCAAGAGGCAAACGTACATGACTTTCTGATTTAGGATAAAATGTAGAACACTGAGATGGCATAGATGAGGCAATAAAAACCAGTGCTTTATGGACATGAGCAACACTGGGAGATGTATGTGCATAAGACTCACTGATTAGGACTGTGCACAAGCTCCAAGACTAAATCACCTTGGGCAAGTCACTTAACCTCTCCGACCTTTCATTAGTTCAATGCAGATAGTATCAGTAGCCACAGGATCGCTCTAACGATTACCAGTAAAGCATAGCACTCTAACTGAAAGAACTTGAGTGTTTTAATTTTTGTTGTCTGTCGTGTGTTTTAGAAAAGGTCTATCTCTGGAGACATTAAAGTGGCATTTGTTAAAATTTTCCAAACGTATGTACAAATGTATGAGATTTTGCTATGTCACTTGTGACAGAGCAGGAGCACCATCATCTTGGACAAACACCGCCACTTTAAGTTTCAGCTCCCTTTTTAGCCTTATGTATTCTAAGGAAATTACTTCCCTTTTAACTATAAGCAGCTGAAGAGAGCAGACAGTAAAATATAAATAAGACAGCTCAAGCACAGAGGGAGGTGGAGGGAAAGTCTCTTGGGTAACAGCCAAACTTCACCCTCATACAATGGGCTCCAGTAAAACAGTGGGTCTTTTTTTTTTTTTTTTTGAGACAGAGTCTCTCTGTCTCCCAGGCTGGAGTGCAGTGGCGCGATCTCGGCTCACTGCAAGCTCCGCCTCCCGGGTTCACGCCATTCTCCTGCCTCAGCCTCCCGAGTAGCTGGGACTACAGGAGCCCGCCACCACGCCCCACTATTTTTTTGTGTTTTTAGTAGAGACGGGGTTTCACTGTGTTCGTCAGGATGATCTCAATCTCCTGACCTCCTGATCCGCCCACCTCGGCCTCCCCGAAGTGCTGGAATTACAGGCGTGAGCCACCGCGCCCGGCTAAAACAGTGGGTCTTAATATGCGCATTCCTTTCCCTTTAGATGCACTAAGATAGGGAAGCTGAAAGCAGACTCAAGGAGTATGCCTGCAGTTGCAGAAAGATGTATGGCAACAGACACACAACTCTCCCTCCCAGGTAAGCAAAACAAAGAGACACAGAAGCAAGCCAAGCCTCTGATAAATCCTCCCACCCTGAATCCTTAAAAACTCCTAGTCTGTAAGAGAGTGTGCCTCTAACCTAACTTGGTCAGAAGCTCCTCTCAGGTTTGTTTTCTCTAAAATGAATGTGTCTTGACTGGTGAGTCACCTTTTGTGTTTCTTTCCTCTTTTTTTAATTCTTACAACTTAAGACACATGAAGTCACATACACTTAGGAAGAAAAGTCCAAGCTCAAAATTTCACTTATTCGTGTTTGAACTGTTAAGTGATTTCTTCTTTGCTAACTTTTCTGAATTGCAAGTTATTCATATGTAAAAGAAAAGTCAGCATGTGCCCTCAGAGATGAGTCGTTGGGATGAACAGATAAAATGTACATTAAATGATTTATAAAGTTTTGAATACTACATAAACATGTATGATTATTATTTATAATTTTGTACTTCCTATGGTCATGGTGATGAATTTGAAAGAAGTTCCATTTGACAAACTTTTATCTCTTTCTTCCCCATTTGTTTGCAAAATATGTTCTCAACAATTGTTTGGTTTATGACTGATAATCTGTATTAATAGAAGTTAGAACACAAATTAGGTATATTTATTAAGTAAGTATTTGCTAGCTGACCTAAGAAAACATCAAATTTCAGAGTTTAAGGTAAAGAAAATCAAAATGAACTCACTCACTTTAAAGTATATAATTGTTTTAGAGATATGATAAAATTGATATTCTATTAAATGTTGTTAGATAGCCAGACAAATGCCACTGATTGTGAAATAGTTAATTAAATTAAGTATAGCCATTTAACTCACCTACTATGAATCCCAAGAATGTGTTGCAATTGAAATCAAGGTTTTCATTTGCTACAGTTCACTACTGTGAGCTTTCTTGAAATCTCTGCCAAAGAAAATGCATGGAGGTTACACATTCACGGGCCTTATTTTTTATTCCTTAAAGCTCATCAATATGTAAACCCCTGGGGAGTTAACTTTCTCAGTTTGCATACCAGGCCTTCACTCATGTGAAGATCACAGTTCAGTGAGTTATGTTAAAGAAACCTGCCATCCTTCTCCACCTTCTCCCCCTAAAAGAAAATAATCTGCAAAATGCTTAGGATCCAAATGAAAAGGAAAAAAACAAAAGCCAGAACAAAAAGCAGAGCAGAAAGCTCTCTGGATAGAAGGATGGATATACGTAGGTAGGTAGGTAGGCAGATAGATAGAAAGATAGATAGATAGATAGATGATAGATACATAGATAGATAAGTTGACATCTCAGGGTATTAGGATAATTAACAACAATAAAATCTTTTAGGAATATTTTATTGTGCAGACAAAATTCCATCACTGGAAAACATTCTGGAATAAAACTGACTTGAGAAAAGAAAACTTCAAAAATATTTTACATAAAATTCTAAATTGCAATAACTTTTTAGTCTCTTTCCACCGACTGAAGTCACTTCCTAACCATTTATGATCATCAGTCGTCCAAGTCCACATCTGGGATCATGGGTCAGCTCCTCTGGCATCCCTCCACCACCCCGCCCCACATCCTGATGCTCTTCGCATCTGTTGCCATTGCTAATCTAGTTGGCTTTTGCAGTGCTTGCAGCCTGTGGAGAGTCTGGTATCTTGAGATATTAACTAATTCACATGAGATGTGAAGAAGTTTATAGATGCTCAATAAAATTTGTGGAATAAATGAATGACTGAGTACTGGAATTAATGGATGATAGACAAACAGATGGACGAACAAATGAATGAATGGATAGATGACTAAGCAGATGATTGCAGGTGTTTTGGTCAAATTAAACTACTTAATTGTCATAGAAATAAAAACATATTGCATTAGAAATAAACACACAGCATGCTAATTTTATTAATTGCTTCCCCATTATCTACTTTATTGTTCTTCAAATTGCTATAGCAGGTGGATCTTCTTTCTCCTTAAAATGTACAAAGAAGGAATTTGGGGGAAAACACTAAAAAAAAAATACAAGAAATATTGGACAGCCTATGAAGTCTCTACGAGAAGAGAAGAAATCAATTGATACTATCATCAGTGCACTTAAACATAGCTTCTAAAAATGAGACACTGATGAAAAGGCATTTAAAAGCTGTTCCCTTTACACCATTCTAAAACAGTTGATGTGGTTTCATTTTTTTTCTCCTCTGAGCTTTCAAAATACTCATGCTGAGATACGGAGATTGTATTCAGTTTGTGAAATTAGTGACATAAAGCTTCTCCAGCCACCCCTATTATATTGCACAAAGACGCCAAAGCAGAATTGAAATCCTATTATATATATTGCATTAAATTGGTTCCCAGCAGGGCACCTTAATTAAGATGTGCTCATTACCTGGGTCCAGATTAAGTG
>NW_012104698.1:4822136-4834983 GCF_000951045.1 Mandrillus leucophaeus | reverse complement strand
CAATTGTTTGGTTTATGACTGATAATCTGTATTAATAGAAGTTAGAACACAAATTAGGTATATTTATTAAGTAAGTATTTGCTAGCTGACCTAAGAAAACATCAAATTTCAGAGTTTAAGGTAAAGAAAATCAAAATGAACTCACTCACTTTAAAGTATATAATTGTTTTAGAGATATGATAAAATTGATATTCTATTAAATGTTGTTAGATAGCCAGACAAATGCCACTGATTGTGAAATAGTTAATTAAATTAAGTATAGCCATTTAACTCACCTACTATGAATCCCAAGAATGTGTTGCAATTGAAATCAAGGTTTTCATTTGCTACAGTTCACTACTGTGAGCTTTCTTGAAATCTCTGCCAAAGAAAATGCATGGAGGTTACACATTCACGGGCCTTATTTTTTATTCCTTAAAGCTCATCAATATGTAAACCCCTGGGGAGTTAACTTTCTCAGTTTGCATACCAGGCCTTCACTCATGTGAAGATCACAGTTCAGTGAGTTATGTTAAAGAAACCTGCCATCCTTCTCCACCTTCTCCCCCTAAAAGAAAATAATCTGCAAAATGCTTAGGATCCAAATGAAAAGGAAAAAAACAAAAGCCAGAACAAAAAGCAGAGCAGAAAGCTCTCTGGATAGAAGGATGGATATACGTAGGTAGGTAGGTAGGCAGATAGATAGAAAGATAGATAGATAGATAGATGATAGATACATAGATAGATAAGTTGACATCTCAGGGTATTAGGATAATTAACAACAATAAAATCTTTTAGGAATATTTTATTGTGCAGACAAAATTCCATCACTGGAAAACATTCTGGAATAAAACTGACTTGAGAAAAGAAAACTTCAAAAATATTTTACATAAAATTCTAAATTGCAATAACTTTTTAGTCTCTTTCCACCGACTGAAGTCACTTCCTAACCATTTATGATCATCAGTCGTCCAAGTCCACATCTGGGATCATGGGTCAGCTCCTCTGGCATCCCTCCACCACCCCGCCCCACATCCTGATGCTCTTCGCATCTGTTGCCATTGCTAATCTAGTTGGCTTTTGCAGTGCTTGCAGCCTGTGGAGAGTCTGGTATCTTGAGATATTAACTAATTCACATGAGATGTGAAGAAGTTTATAGATGCTCAATAAAATTTGTGGAATAAATGAATGACTGAGTACTGGAATTAATGGATGATAGACAAACAGATGGACGAACAAATGAATGAATGGATAGATGACTAAGCAGATGATTGCAGGTGTTTTGGTCAAATTAAACTACTTAATTGTCATAGAAATAAAAACATATTGCATTAGAAATAAACACACAGCATGCTAATTTTATTAATTGCTTCCCCATTATCTACTTTATTGTTCTTCAAATTGCTATAGCAGGTGGATCTTCTTTCTCCTTAAAATGTACAAAGAAGGAATTTGGGGGAAAACACTAAAAAAAAAATACAAGAAATATTGGACAGCCTATGAAGTCTCTACAAGAAGAGAAGAAATCAATTGATACTATCATCAGTGCACTTAAACATAGCTTCTAAAAATGAGACACTGATGAAAAGGCATTTAAAAGCTGTTCCCTTTACACCATTCTAAAACAGTTGATGTGGTTTCATTTTTTTTCTCCTCTGAGCTTTCAAAATACTCATGCTGAGATACGGAGATTGTATTCAGTTTGTGAAATTAGTGACATAAAGCTTCTCCAGCCACCCCTATTATATTGCACAAAGACACCAAAGCAGAATTGAAATCCTATTATATATATTGCATTAAATTGGTTCCCAGCAGGGCACCTTAATTAAGATGTGCTCATTACCTGGGTCCAGATTAAGTGGCATGGACTGTATCACAGTCTTTATAATCAGATAGAAAGAAGGGTTAGCCCAGGCCCTGATTTGCTAATGAAGGCTAATGGCCCATAGCCTTCATGGTACAACATTGGTGGGGGACTTTTTTAATACCATACCAGACACTGTTTTAATTTAACGCTAAGAATGCATGTAACTCTGTTGCCCTTCTTAAGTAAATACTTGTAGGCTTTAAAACATTACTTTCCTAACGAGAGCGTTGCATCAGACATTCACTTTATGCTATGTGGCAATAATATGGTTATTCTACTGAACCTAGGGGCAATTGGAATTTTTTCCGGTTTGAATTCTCTCATTTCTGTTGTGCCCTATCTCAAACTCCCATGTTATCACATTTCACCCTGCCCCACATATATCTTCTTCCGACAAGTCTTCACCTCCCCTCCCAACCTGTACAAAATCCCAGAGTACCAAATCTATGAACAGCAGTGAGTCAGGGTTCAGTTCCCATGGTCTAAGATGGCTGGGAGATTGAGCTCCAAAGTTCCAAGTAGATTTTTATATGTCTTTTGTGATATCAGAGAGAGAAAGGTATTCCAGGTGGGCCATCCATACAACTATGTAGTTTTGTAATGTCTTCACTTTTATTTTCCTTTTCACTTTGCTAGAAAGTCCTATCTTTCTAATCTGGTATGTACTTGATTCCAGCAGGACAGAAGCAATTCCCCTTGTGAGAAAGCAGGAAATTTAGCTGACCAAAGGAGCAAGACACTTTCTCATTCAGGTGAATACCCTCTGGTTCATCCTCATCGACCTGTAAGTAAAATCTTATCAAAGCCCTAGTTTTCCTCACTCTTGCATGCCTAGCAAAACTACAGGTGAATTAAGAATTCAGCTGAATAGCAAGGATCCTATGTAACTGTCCATCAAACACCTTTATAATCAGCATTGCTGAAAGAGCTAGCATAGTTACATAAATATTTGATGAAGGGGACACAGTTATTGGTGCTGCAATAATTATACAAATTGCAGTGGTAATCCTCACTATCAATAATACCTTTAGAGGAAATGGCATTGTATCTTCACTCACAGAGAATAATAACAATATTAACACAGTTCTGACACTTGGCAAGTCAATATCTCGCTAGCTGGGCTCACTTGGCAATCAGGACAGCAAGGAACCTTAGCAAACACATATTTTTTTTTGTTTGTTTTTGGCTGTCATTCAGTTACTGGAGTGTCAGAGAATATTTGGCATTTAATGCTATGCAAAGTGTTGTTCCCATTTGATTGTTGTATACTATATAAGCCTTGGAGCATGACGTGAAGTAATTTAACAACTGGAATAACAGGCATTTGGGACAAAACTAATTTCATAGGAAAGCTGATCACAGACACTCAACTTGTTCATAAAAATGTTACCTTGTCATATAACACAAAGTTGAAGAACAAGTGATATAAAGAAAAGCTGGTTGTGGGAAAATGTCCCTCAATTCTGATGACATGAAGTCTGTGTTTCATGATAATGTTATCTTAGCTCTAAATACCAACATGTGCCTGGATCTTTATGTCTGTATCCTTCCCTAGTTTCCATGAAGTGGGCAATTGAGTTAGTAACTTTGTCTTTGTTTTAATGAGCTCTGTTTCATGCTCCATGTCACAAGACAGCTCTTCACTTCTGCCTGGTTGCCTATAGAAGGTGCTGAAATATTCTCATCAGTGCATCAGATAGGATACAAAGACATGAAAAGTACAGAATGAACAAGGCAGAACATGAGCTGCTCCTGATGATGGGAGCCTATTTTCTTTTCCTAGACCATTTATACAGATGTATTCTTAGGAATCAGTCTCCTTGGCATCCCCACATTTCCAGAGTCACTGCCCTTTAGAATCTGTTCAGGAAGAGGAGGGTTTGTCTTTGAAGCCTCAAGATGCACCTGCTCTGTGGATGCTCTTCAACATCACACTCCTCCCCACTAACTGTGATCTTGTGATGCTTGTCACTGTCAGTAAGTTTTCAGCACTGATAGAACTGTGACAATGACAGAATCCTCCATCTTCTGCCCAGTGCTGAGCAGAGAATCAAGTGTTGGGAAGAGCCACAATTGGTTTTACTGCCTACCTTTTTTTATTTTTTTCCTTCAAAAATCTGCCTGGTGTCTTAGAATTCAGTGAACTCTTAGTGTATAAGACTTGCAAGAACTAACTTCCAAAAATATTTTGTAGATATCCACGGATCAACACACTCATTCCCAAAAACCTAATTCATACTACCATGATCTTTCCACCTATATTATGGTAACAGCCTTTCTCTTGCTCTTTGTACTCTTCTTGTTGCTTTCCTATTGTCAATTCTCTACCTGACAGCCAAGATGATCTTAAAAAAATCAACTATGGGCCTGGCGCGGTGGCTCACGCCTGTAATCCCAGCACTTTGGGAGGCCGAGGCAGGCAGATCACGAGGTCAGGAGATTGAGACCATCCTGGCTAACACAGTGAAACCCCATCTCTACTAAAAATACAAAAAAAATTAGTCAGGCATAGTGGCAGGCGCCTGTAGTCCCAGCTGCTTGGGAGGTGGAGGCTGGAAAATGGTGTGAACCCGGGAGATGGAGCTTGCAGTGAGCCGAGATCATGCCGCTACACTCCAGCCTGGACCACAGAGCGAGCTTCTGTCTCAATTTAAAAAACAAAAAATCAAATATGGTCAAACCAACACCAAATGTTAATAAAATAAATGCACATTTAAAACAGAACAAACCGATGATATATAATGTACAGAAATAATGCATTTCTCTTTCTCAATGCAATGTACACCTAAAGAAAGAGACAGGGACAAGGGATTTGGTTTGATTTATTCATTTTTATAACCTTCAATATGGCTAGATCATTCCTAAATGTTGTGGAATTCAATATACATTAATTGAATTAGTTGATTAATTATGGGATATTTAACATTCTTAACTGTATTCTACTTCATAGAAAGTTGTATGTATTATCTTCAGGATTTGGTCTTATCTCAAGTCCTTCTTCCTTATAATGTTTCTCCCTAATGTGGGATAAATTTAGTTGTAAATCAAAAGAAAGCAAGACCAGAAGCAAACTAAAAACACGAAGGGATTCCTCTGCAGGACATTTCATTACGAGTTTTAGCAATGTATGCTCCTTAGAAAACTGCACCATGGGTGTGAATACTCTAAGTCTTCAACTTCCCAATGAGCAGTGTGTTTGTGTAAATCACACACAAACCCACTCATACACATACTCAATCTCAAATAAGCAAACACATACCTGAAAAGGATACATTTTAAACAACATGCTAAACTTCTGAAAAAAGAAGCAAAATGACCTAACTGCTCCACAATTGCATAACCCTCTGCCCCATAGTTTCTACTTTATGCACCCTTATTAGTTTACCTTGGGTCTGCAGAGAATTGAAAACACTTGCAAAGCTGAAGCAGTTACAGCACTATGTAATTGCTCTTCTTCTTTGATGTAAAAAGCCCAGATAAAGCTCTGAAACTCTGGCTGGTAAGGACTCTGACATTTTTAACCAAAAGCCATCTTCTTTCTCAAATTAATTTAGAGAAAGAAGATATTTATCTCAATGTCAAGTAGAAGAGCAAAAGTCTACTGTCCAACCCTGTCATGTTTTAAGGGAACTATAGTGCTTAAATCTTTGAAAAGAAATTATTTTTAGGGATCATTCTGGATAATCATGCCCAGTTCTCGGGGGTACATTTGAAGGGGTCTTTTGACGAATTAGATCATATACATACCACACTTGTCCACGACTTGACCAGAATATTAAAATAGAGTTTCTCTGTTGGAAGTGGAAAGAATTATCTTCTTGATCTGACCTTTGAGGAAACCACTTTTCAAAAGAGGAAACAGGCACATGTTATTTATGTGTAATACACAATATCAGTTTCCAGAAGTCTCTTTCTGCACATGCATTTAGGTCATTTTAACCAATATATTTTTACGTGGCACATCGAGAGCAAACTCCTAGTCTCTGGATCATAAACTTCATTTCCTATATCTGCTTTTTTTTTTAATAGCACCTTTCTGTGGCCCATTAATTCCACTTTTGACACCTTAAAATAAGATAAAAAAATCAAGAAGTTAGTTGCTCCTGCCTAGTCATCGAGTCTTACAGATGATTGATGGAAGGACAGAGCCGTTCGTATGTGCCTGGCAGAAATCAGGTTTGTGCTCCAAGAATCAGAACATTGAAAGTCAGGATGGGCCCTGTGATTCATGGCAGAGGGTGGTAGGTGCCTGGATGAGTGTAAAAAAGTGTGAAAATGTGGAGGCAGGTGAAACGGAGAGAGACTGTAAGAATTTTAAGGACCAATCACGTACAAGACTATTAAAAATATTTTAAAGTCATTGTGACTAAAACTTACAGCTAATATTATAGGGTTTTTTTGTTAATAAAAATATTCATTGCTAATTTTTCATTTAGGAAGGAGATAGAATTTAATATATAGGAGGAGCCAAGTCTGAATAGCACTAGGCATTTTCTGATGCTGATTTGCTGATGTTTCTTATTAGCTTTTTAAAAAAACTGCATGGAAATCTAGTTTGACAGATGTGCTAACAGAGATAGATGTGACATTACATTCCGGGTTTTGTTGTAGTTGCTGTTTTGGATGAATATAAATGGAGTTCTATGTGACTAATATCCTAAACTTTTACTATTGAGTGGTTTAATGGAATTTGTGGTAAGACAGACTCAATTTTATGTAAGACTTTCAGGTGTTTTGTCTTACTTTTCGTCCTGAATATACCATACAGAGATGCTAGTTGAAATGTGCTCTTCTTAACAATGGGGCAAGAATAAGCAACGTTAGGACTCGGCCACAAAGGATTTTATAAGGAGGGATTCTCTGAACCTGGGGCTGGATCACTGACCAATGCAGAATAAGTTCCCTGGAAAGACACCGTGTGATGGGGAGGTGCATACAGAGGGTTAACTGGGAAGTGCTCTCAGGGATTGCACCTGTAAGAAAATTTGGGAGGCAGAATTGGGCAGAGTAAAATGCTGGCCTAAAATAAAGTTACAGTAGAGGCCTCAGAAAATCGTGCAGGACTCTGAAGCTGGACTGGCCCTTTAGAGTCATCCAACATTGAGTCAAGGTGCTGGACCTGTGCACCTCTGCATCAGCCAACCATCACTTGTGGCTGAGAAAATGCCCAGTGAAGTACAAGGCTGTGAGCTACTGACAGCCAGTATTGCCAGGAGATGGGGCATGGAGGCTTGGATCCTGAAGAGGAATTTGGGCAGAGCACCACAGTATCTACCGTACTTTGCCTATATCTGGAAAATTTGAGCCAAGGACTGAGTGAAATCAGAATACGTGTAGAACAATGAATTTCAAATGTGGGACTGTGTACTTCTGAATGAGTGATAGATCCCAGAGAGACCTCCAGCAGGGACAGTGAAGCGCCAAGGTCTTAGAATAAAGGAAACCGTACCAATGAAGATTTTTTATTTTTTATTTTATTTATTTATTTTTTGAGACGGAGTCTCGCTTTGTCACCCAGGCTGGAGTGCAGTGGCACCATCTCGGCTCACTGCAAGCTCCGCCTCCCAGGTTCACGCCATTCTCCTGTCTCAGTCTCCCAAGTAGCTGGGACTACAGGTGAGCGCCACAACGCCCGGCTAATATTTTTGTATTTTTAGTAGAAACGGGGTTTCACCATGTTAGCCAGGATTGTCTCAATCTCCTGACCTCGTGATCCACCTGCCTCGGCCTCCCAAAGTGCTGGGATTACAGGCATGAGCCACCGTGCCCGGCCCCAATGATACAAGGCAATTGATTACAGAGGGTGATATCCTTAATGCAAGATGTTAAAATGTCAGTTTCCTGAAGTTACTATAGTGGGAAAATAGGGGTTGTTGGTTTAATGGCACAAAGCTGGAGGAAAAAAAACAACAACAGGTATATCATACCTAAAACAAAAAAATTGATTTCATTTATAATGAAGCCAAAAAGTAAGATTTATTTTTTTCAGAAATAAGAATTCCCGTCTTAAACCTACAAATATTTTAAAAAGAAAAAAAACTGGATAGAGCTACACTTTGATCAAGGAAGCAAAAACCTTCTAGAGCATCAAATAAGCATTTTAAGTGTTTCCATCAAGGTTTCTTAAGAGTGGCACTACTGGCCAGGCACAGTGGCTCAGGCCTGTAATCCCAGCACTTTGAGAGGCTGAGGTGGGCGGATCACGAGGTCAGGAGATCGAGACCAGCCTGGCCAACATGGTGAAACCCCGTCTCTATTAAAAATACAAAAATTAGCCAGGCGTGGTGGTGCACGCCTGTAATCCCATCTACTCGGGAGGCTGAGGCAGGAGAATTGCTTGAACCCAGGAGGCAGAGATGGCAGTGAGTCGAGCTCAAGCCACTTCACTCCAGCCTGGGCAACAGAGGAGCGAGACTCTGTCTCAGAAAAAAAAAAAAAAAAGAGTGTCATTATTGGCATTTTGGATCAGACGGTTCTTTGTTGTGGAGCCTGTCCTGTGCCTTGTAAGATGTTTAGTGCTATCCCTGGCCTCTACCTCACAGATGCCAGTAACAGCTACTCCTCAAAAGTCATAACAACCAACAATGCCTCTAGGTATTGTTAAGTGTCTACTTTGGGGCAAAACCTCTCTAATTAAAAGTCACTGTTCTAGATACTTCCATTTTCTTCTATTTCATTTAGGGTTACTGGCTACTATGATTTTCCCAGGGCTGAGGTGTTTCTCTGAATTTAAGAATTTCAATATGAAACCAGGGAAGTCCCAGACAAACAACTCAACATGGGTCACACTAATTGGGTGCTGTTGTTTGTTGGGACTTGAAAAAAGATACATAGTTGTATACCAATTTAAGTAACATACAACAGAATCGCCTAGTAATAATTTTCTTTTACACCCAAGTGAGCTTCTGTTTTCCTCAGGACAGTGTTGGGGAGACATGCTGCAATTTAAAGAAAAGTTAATTCAATGAATTTTCATAACTCTGGTAAAAGCTATTGCACTAAAATTTGACCATATGTATAAATGGATTATACTATTTTTCACTTGTAATGAAATTGTGAAATCCATCTAAGCAAAATGGCATTATATTTAAAAGGTCTTAAGAGAGAATAATTTTCACAAATAAGTTTAACATTGAAAATCTAAACACGTAAATAAAATTAAAAGTCCAATGATTTACAATTGAGTTTTCAGCAGAGGTTTCTCAAAAAACTCATGTGTTTATCCAATCCATTCATTTGCTTCAGTAAATTAAGAAGGTTGAAGAGAAAATGATTCACTCAAGGGCATAAAGCTAGCATTCTGCTCTCAATGTGTAGACATTCTAAATATAGTAATGCAAACTAATTGAAAATTTACTAGTGAGAGAAAAGCTAGGTTAAATATTGCTCCTTTTGCTGACAACTCGTTGTTTAATTATTAAACAAATACTTATTAGGTCTTACTGTTTGCTGGGGACACTGTTAAGGGTCGTGGGGGGCAAAGTTCAAGTGAAGTAACAGAAATAAAATCAAATACTCATGTTCTCACTTATATGTGGGAGCCAATGGGTACACATGGACATAAAGATGAGAAAAATAGACGCTGGAGACTCCAAAAGGGGGAGGTTGGGAATGGGGTGAAGACTGACAAATTACTTATTTGGTACAATGGTCACTATTTGGGCGATGTGTACACTAGAATCCCACACCCCATTATTATGCAATATATCTATGTAACAAACCTGAATCAAAAATTTTTAAAAATGAAAATAATAGTAATAATACTTTCCCTAAAAGATAGCAAACTTGATGACCACCAGTAAATCACTGATTACTATACTCACTTTGGGATATGAGAAAAGATGGTAATAATAATAATAATAATAACTCTTATTAATCACTGACTATCTGCCAAGCATTATGCTTAATGCATTTGTATTTTTTCTCAACATTTACAATAACCTTATAAAGTAGGTGTAAACACTATACAGATTTTCTATAAATAAATTATATATATGTATCTATATATTTTTATATACGTATATACTGAGCCTAAGATGTGGTAACTCTCCAAAGGCCACATGGTTTACAAATAATGGGGCCAAGATTTAGACTCCTGCTCTGGAAATTATGCTTTTAACTCTGGTTTTGGGCAAAGTACTTTATGATTTCTGTTTCTTTACTAATTAGAGACTGTTCATATTTTTATAACTGTATGATTACGATGTTCACAAATATTAGAGCTGTATATAATACGTATACAATTATCTTTTTAGATTTTCTAAAACAGCCTTAATTTCAGTCATTTGCATTGTTCCCAGACTCCATTTCTTTATTTATGAGTCAAAAAATATGGTCACTCTAAGAAGCATTATCTACTATCTACTAATGAAGGAGATCCATAGAAATGACTTTTCCAGGAACGTACAGCTGGTAACTAGGAAACCTGGGATTGGGACCCTGACATCTGACTTCAAAGCCCGCTTTTATTAAATACTCACCTCATAAGGTTGTGAGGTAGGCGAGGCAGGCGGCAAAAAGTAGCCAAAACAGGAGCTCACATTAGCATGTAATTTTTCTTGCGTGGTTTCATTAAAGACTAAAGATCTTCTTCATACTCTCAATCGAAATGGTGTTGGACAGCAAGGAAAGAAAATCTTCCATGAACACTGACATTCCTCCCACTTGTTTCTTATTAATCAGGGGAATACATGTCCAAGGTAAAAGTTCGAAAGCTTTTCCCTGCAACTTCTTTACTTCCTTCTTATTCTCACTATTGAATATCAAGACCCTGTATTTTGAAAGCCTATTTGTTGCCTGGATCTTATTGTACACTGGAATACTGACATTTTCTTGAATACCTTTGAAGAGGGGGCAGGATTCTCTGTGCTTCTCCTGACTTCTCAACCAGGTCTTCATAAGAGAGGAAGGAAAATGAATCATCTTGTATGATTCATAAGTTCGTAGCTTATGGATTCTCTCTTCAGAATAGATTATCAGATGTAGAGGTGAAGGAGACCCTGTCTTATTTGACCACCTCTTGACATACAGTTTGCTATAGTATATAGAACAGAAATCCTGTTGCTGAACATTTGCTGGCTTTTAAACATTTTATTTTTGTCATAGTACATTTTTTAAAGCTAATTATAACAGCCAAGGTTCTAGAAGACATAATTATAAAACAACAGCGTGCATTGTTTAGATAAGAAACTCTGATACAGGCAGGAGTTTAACTTACGTTCATCTACGTATCCCAGGAAATTTATTGGCACATCGTGAGCGCGCAACAAATATCAGCTATATTGAAGTGAAGTGGATTCAGGGTATCACAATGGAATCAATTGAATGACATGGATTCTAGTAATTTTAACTACTGCTCTTTCTTCAGAGGGGAGCTCAGAAACTGATCAGAGGAACTTTGCATCTCTACTGGAAAGCAGTCTCTTGAATGAGTAGCAGCGATGTGGAGCAGAATGAGCAGGGTTTGAATTTTAGTTCAAGTCCTGACATGTACTCACTAAAGGAGGATGGTACCCCTCTTTGCTCATCTGTGCCCCAGGTTTCTTGTTGATAAAATTTCCCAGGAGAATTTTCTTTCTAGGCCTCAGATTCTAGTAGTTTCTGGTCACAACCTTATCCATGCTCATTCGGTTTTATAATGAGAAGCCAGTCAGAAATGTTCCAACTTCAGAGCTTTCAAGAAAAAAACAACTCTAAGCTCCTTATTTTGAGCATGTTGTAGATGCAAAAAATGCAGTAATCTCCACACTTTCTCCACATTCTAAGCACCATTCTGCAGATGGCACCATATGTTCTATTTATAAACTCTGTTTTATTTAATTAAGGTGTTTTTGCTTAAATGCAGAGCCCAGTAATTACTATTTGAGTTTCTAAAAGACAAATATAAATGCAGGTTTTTGTATTTTTTTAAAAAAAATTAGAAAAGAATGTATTGACACCTATACTTAAAAATAGAGAAAGGAAAAGAATGGAAAGAAAACAATCACTCATTATGCATATTTCTCACCAGATCACTTTTTCTCTTCTTGAAGCATCACTGTCCCTCCGTCAGCCTCCGTTGAAGTGTCTGTCCTCGTCAATTGTCTGTCACTGCTTAATGTCATTCTTAAAAAGACTAGCAAAGTTTTTGAGTGACATTGTAACTTCAATCAATTTGCATTTCTGCCACAGTGGAAATTATTTTTGAAAACTACTGCATCATTCCTAGGCTGTATGAGGCCTTAATTGCCTAGAATGTCACTTGATCTATAAACTTTCTGCAAGTGGTTCCATCTGAAAGAAGCCTGAGTGAGCATGAGGAGGATTTCCTTCATAAGACACTTTAAAACAATTTCTACACTCTTGTCTAGTACATGTTATTATGGGATTTTGAGATGACCAATTGTCATGGTGTGTTGAATTATTTTTTGATATTCTGGACTCTTGGGAAATACAACACAAAAATCCTGTAGTAGTTCCTATGCAGTCTTAGAGGCCAAGTTGGTTTACAATCATAGATTTCTCTTTTACCCATTCTGTAACCCCAGGTACTTCACATCAACTTTGTTAACCTTGACTTCCACTTTGCAACACTGGAGACTGAAAAGGCCCTTCATAAGATTGTTGTGGTGGTCAAACTTAACTGTACTTCATGCTTTGAACACTGCAGGCACTCAATCAATGTTCTTTCCTTCTTTTATGCCTGTCTCCAGAAAACCTTTAAATGACATGTGTGTTCGGGAGCCCAAAACATGAAACTTGAATACAAGTCAAGGGTGTGGTGATGAAGAGTCCTGGATATTGCTATCACCTTCTAATTTAGCATATTTTGTTTCTATCTCTACATAATATACATCCCTGTCACATTGCATATGCCATTATTCATTCTCTCTGTCTCAGTCTATCTTTTGTTAATCTTCCCCTTCCTCTCTTTTTCCCTCGCTCCATCCCTGGCCGGCCTTCCTTCCTTCCTTCCTTCCTTCCTTCCTTCCTTCCTTCCTTCCTTCCTTCCTTCCTTCCTTC
>NW_012104698.1:4818922-4822086 GCF_000951045.1 Mandrillus leucophaeus | reverse complement strand
CTTCCTTCCTTCTTTCCTCCCTCCCTCCCTCCCTCCCTCCTTCCCTCCCTTCCTTCCTTCCTTGCATATGCTTCAGAGAATAGGTTCAGAAAACTGACATAAAACAGTGAAATGTAGTTACATTTTGCAGATGAAGAAACTGAGATACAGAGAGGTTTAGAAATTTTGTCTAAGTTCACACAGCTAAAAAATGCGATAGCGACCGGGCGCCGAGGCTCACGCGTGTAATCCCAGCACTTTGGGAGGCCGAGGCAGGCAGATCACGAGGTCAAGAGATAGGCCCTCCTGGCCAACATGATGAAACCCCGTCTCTACTAAAAGTACAAAAATTAGCTGGACGTGGTGGCGCTCGCGTGTAGTCCCAGCTCCTAGGGTGGCTGAGGCAGGAGAATTGCTTGAAGCCGGGAGGTGGAGCTTGCAGTGAGCCGCGATCACGCCACTGCACTCCAGCCTGGCGACAGAGCGAGACTCCGTCTCAAAAATAAAAATAAAAATAAAAAAATAAAAAATGCGATAGCTGGGCATGCTGCTCTCTGTCCGATCTTTCTACTGCACCAAGCCGCTCTATAGCAACATTTTATGGCCCTCCTATTAGTTTCTCCGATCAAATGACACTAAATCTGCACTTTTGTTTCCCTCTTAGGGAAGGACGGATTCCAAGCCTAATGGCAGCTATTAACATTCTCATAGAAGGTCCTTTTAAAATATTGAAATAGCTTGGAGATTAATTTCTTTTAAAGCAAACTTGAACTAGCTTTTCTATTGATGCTATGAAGAGGAAAGCAGTCTTGCCTAAGGTCGATGAAGAATTGAAAAGTGAGGTTAATAATAAAAGCAGAATTAGAAGCCGTTTCAGTGGTGATATGTCATGTGCAAGACTATAAAATAAATAGCAATTATCACATTAGAAAAATGAGTCTCTTAGAATGAGAGCGGTTCCTGACGTCTCCATCTCTGTACCACTGTCCTCTGGCTTGCCCACTTTGTGCCTCTTATTGACTAAATCAATGCACAACACTTCCCAACCCTGTGCTTAAGATGATAGCTATTTTGCTCCATAAAAACTCAATAACTAGAGATAAAACCACAATATTTAAAAGCACACCCTTACATATTGGCTTAATGTATTAGCAAATATTTTCTGTATTACATTTTGTGTATAAAGCAAAGATTACTTGCTTATGTATATAATATCTATAACAATAAATGGTCAATAAATAGTACCAAATATTATGTACAACATACTACATAATTAAGTGCTTATTTTATGTTATCTCTCTCAATCCTTGCAACAGTTCCATATGTTAATTATCATTATCATCATTTTGTGATCAGAAATAGAACTTTGGAGAGGTGTCATGACTTGTCCAGTTTCACAGTGCTGTTGGGTGACTGAGACAGAGTTAAAATTCAATTTTGCAAGGATATTTGGCATTAATCTTAAGGGTATATCACTTCCTTAAATTTTTCATATAGAATATCTACATATATTTATATCAGGGCCACTACCAATGGCAGAAAGTTAAAATTCATCTACCTAACGCCTGGAGATAATTCAGAATTTTTGAAATTGGGTAAGTACAAGTACCTATCTCAGTATGACTTAATTATATTGATTTCTAAGTCATTTCAGTCAAATACAAAAATCCTGACCATGTCTTGAGACCTTTATGATGTGTAACCACCCAGCAGGTTCACCTTGCCCGCTGCCTAGACAGGGACGATTTATGAAGAAAGGGGAATTACAATGGAGAAAGAGTAATTCACACAGAGCCGTCTGAACTGGAGATTAGAGTTTTATTATTACTCAAATCAGTCTCTCTGAGCATTTGGGGGTAGGAGTTTTTAAAGCTAATTTAGTGGATAGAAGCTTGGGAAGTGGGAAGTGCTGATAGATCATGTTGACAATGGGAGCATAGGGAAGTTGAAGTGAGGTTTCCTTGCTGTCTTCTGTTCCTGGGTGGGATGGCAGAACTGGCTGGCCAGATTAGCAGTCTGGGTGTTGTCAGCTAATCCATTGAGTGCAGGTTCTACAAAGTATTTCAGACACTGATCTTAGATTTTATAATAGTGATGTTATCCCCAGGAACAATTTAGGGAGCTTCAGACTCTCGCAACCAGAGGCTGCATGACCCCTAAACTGTAATTTCTAATCTTGTCGCTAATTTGTTAGTCCTACAAAGGCAGACTGGTCCCCAGGCAAGAAATGGGTCTTTTTGAGAAAGGGCTATTATCAATTTTGTTTCAGTCAAATCATAAACTAAATTTCTTTCCAAGGTGAGTTCTGCCTACGTCCCAGAATGAACAAGGACAGCTTAAAGGTGGAGCCAGTTAGGTCTGATCTCTTTCACTTTCCTAATTTCCTCAGTTATAATTTTTGCAAAGGTGTTTTTGATGGACTTGTTTATTTGTTCCAGAGATCACATGCGGTGATAGCTCTGTATTTGTATCAGAATTATAGTCCTCCAAGTAGGAAACGACCCATATTGAGGAAACTTCTCTGCCCAAGCTCTCCACTGGATGCCTTAGTGTCAGTCATATGGCCCCCACTAGACAAATCCCTGCGGGTGTTGTTCATAACACAAATAGAAGCGCTGTTGTGAATAATTTGACTCCAACAATATCCCAAGCACCTTGCCAACCACTACAAAATAGTTCACTCGTGCTCAGAAATAAGTATGCCCAAAATGTAATTGCTTAACCGAATTCTTTTTACAAAGCACTGAGTTTTGCAGGTGGGTAGATGAGACACAGTGAAGAGAAAGTTCAGCTACTTAACACTGGTTTTATTTCTGTCTACTTGGACTTATCTGGGGACCACTGGACCAGTCATACCTGGGACCTAATTGTATGGTGGATCAAGGAGCATTTCTGGAAAAGCATTCAATAGTGAAAGCAGAAGTGTCAAGAGCAGTGGCTCTGAAAGAGCGGTTCCCAGACCAAAAACCAGCATTACTTGTGCACTTGTTCAAACAAAAACCTCAGACTCCATTCAAGATCTACCGAATCAGATACCCTGAGGGCTGGGTCTCGAATCTGTGCTTTAACAAGCTCTCTGGGTGATTTCTGATGCACACTACATTTTAAAAATTTGATTTAAGTGCGGTGCTTCTCAAATATGGCTGCATGTTTTTCCTGTATTTTTTATATATATATATATATAT
>NW_012104698.1:4805020-4818207 GCF_000951045.1 Mandrillus leucophaeus | reverse complement strand
AAAAGTGTTCCTATTTCTCCACATCCTCTCCAGCATCTGTTGTTTCCTGACTTTTTAATGATCACCATTCTAACTGGCGTGAGATGGTATCTCATTGTGGTTCTGATTTGCCTTTGCCATTTTTAAATCTTTTGGGAAAGTTTGAAACTAGAGACAACTGAATGAAAATATCTGAAGATAGAACCCAAGTACTTGTGGTTTTTGTTTGTTTGTTTGTCTTTTAGATGAATTAAATGAGCAAAACCAAGGCTTCAGGGTTAAGGGTGATGGCTCTGGAATTCTGTAGTCTTTTATTCAAATCCAAATCCTGTCTTATCTCCAAGGCTTTGAATTTCTTCCAGCCACTACCCTTTCCTGTTAAATGGGATTTAAATACAGTACCTATTTTTTTTTTAAGACCAAGTTATGTATTTGACAGGGAATGATTATTTTGCTTGCCTATCACATTTCAGAATTAGGTAAATATTAACCCCATTTTGCAGATGAAGAAGCTCAGAGACAGATAAATGAAGTAACTTCCTCAAAGTCACTCAGTAATGGAACTTAGGTCTAAATGCTGGCGTCTCAAACACAGAGCCTGCATTCCAATCCACTATTTGGCAACAATCAGGACAAACAGCAGGTGCCCAACACGCATTCATTCTTTTCTTTTCTCCTAAGACTTCAAGGTATATTTCTCTTCCTACTTTCTTGGATGCACTTTAGCAGAATAACATTATTGAGCTGATGAATTATTTTTGGAACCCTGCTTTGTAGGAGCCAACTGCTTCTTCTTTTTTTTTTTTTTTCCTTTTTCAAAAAAAAAATATAGCAAGGAAAAAGAAAGAGACATAGTGACAGAGAGTTCTTTTAATTTAAGAGACAAAGAAGAGAAGAAAAGAGGGGATGTGATTTCGTGAAAGATTTTAGGGTTTCTGGATTTCAAATGTAAGCGAAATAAAAACTCCCATAGTATCCCATTATATACTGCTCTATCATCTTTTTCAAGATTTTCCCCTTTCCTTTTAACTCTTTTAGTGTTTTTGTTTTCATTATAGGATACAAACAACCTAATTTAGGGAGCTAAATTAAAGCTGGGGAGCAGCTTTAATGTGAAAATATGACTTTGAAAAGGATGCCTCTTTTTCACAGCATTTTAAACTAAGCAACTGGCAGTAGTGACGGCAGCGCAAGGAGCAAGGTGATATTCCTCTCCTAGTCGTGCTGCAAACTTTTTTTTTTTTCTTTTTAAGATGGAGTCTCGCTCTGTCACCCAGGCTGGAGTGCAATGGTGTGATCCCGGCTCCCTGCAACCTCCGCCTTCTGGGCTCAAGTGATTCTCCTGCCTCAGCCTCCCGAGTAGCTGGGATTACAGGTGCGCACCACCATGCCGGGCTAATCTTTGTATTTTTAGTAGACACGGAGTTTCACCATGTTGGTCAGGCTGGTCTTGAACTTCTGACCTTGTGATCTGCTCGCCTCGGCCTCCTAAATTGCTGGGATTACAGGCATGAGCCACCATACCAGGTCTGCAGATATATTTTACCAATGGGCTACAGATGGTTTTGATATTTTGTCACTAAAGGGTTAAGGCTGGGCACAATAGAATCAGCCTGAGTTTGATTTGAAAGAGCAGTATAAGAAAGGGGAAGAAAAATAGTTTATCCTAGAAAAACATGAAAGGTATTGAACGTGTATAATGTGCCCTTCACTCCTCTGGTGTGATAATGGACTTTGGAAACTTGTGGGATAAAGAGAGGAATAAAAGACTGCATATATTGGTGACAGTGTACACTGCTCAGGTGATGGGAGCATTAAAATCTCAGTTCACTGCCATAGAATTCATCCATATAACCGAAAATCACTAGTACGCCGAAAGCTATGGGAAATTTTTTTTAATCTTAAAAAAAATAAAAATAAATGTAACATCCCCATAATAACCCACTATGTGCCCATCCTCCATATCTGGGCAGGTTTTGCTGTTGCAAACATCTCTACTATTGGTGAAATTACTGGTTCATATATACGTTTTTACCTAAGTTACCTAAAACCAGAATGAGAACAGAGAAAATGAGAGTTTTCATTTCATTTGCAAATAGCACCACAAATGATTGGTGATGAGCTATCAAAATCCTGACAATAAACAGATTGCCTTCCAAAAAATAAGAAAAAAAGGCAAAATACCATTTACTCTTTTATGCACCTGTCACTGATGGCTTGAAACACTCTAAGGAATAACTGATATTATTCCCATTCTAAGGAAAGTTAAATAATTTCTGAAGGCCATTCAGTAAGTGACAGAAGTGGAAGTTAAACTAAGGCACTTTTGCCTTCAGATACTGGAACCTTATTTTTACCTACATACAGTCTTCTTGAATGTTGTTTTGTAGAGAACTCTGTGTTGCTCCTAATCTTTTCTTGAATTTAATCATTTAAGTAACAACAGTCTTTGTAATGCCTACCCTCTGTTAGAGCCTGAGGGAAGTGCTGGGAATACAGGGGACATTTATAGTCATCCATATATTGAAAGAACTCTTGATACTGTCTTTAATATACTGAAATGTGTCTTCCTCACCACACTGCAAAAAAAAATTGTAAGTTACAGTTGATGCTGAATACATGATTGCTCAATGAATAAATGTATAAATGAATACATGAGCTAATAAACAAGCCAACCTGGAAGTGATAGATATATAAACATATGCTGCTGACACCTATGTCAATAAATGTTTTCAGCACAGACTATTATTTGTCCCCCCAAATCCATTCCACTTCTTTTCCTTAGTAAAGGAATCCCTGATATTTATATAGGCTAGTGGAAACCAGAAGTTCAAATGACATTCCCTACTCTTCTATATAGTGAGGTGCTATGGCTTCAATGCATATGTCCCTCCAAAATTCAAATGTTGGAACTCAACCTCCAAGGTGATGTTATTGAGATGTGGGCCCCTGGGGAGGTGATTCGGCCTTGGGGGATCTACACTCATGAATGAGATCGATGCTCTTACAAAAGAGGTTAAAAGGAGTGCTCTAATGCCTTCTGCCCTCTTTGTCCTTTCTTGTCTTCTGTCACAAGATGACACATCACCAAGGCACCATCTTGGAAACAGAGAGCAAGCCTTTTCCAGACACCAAATCTGCTGGCACCTTGATCTTGTATGTCCCAGCCTCTAAAGCTGTGAGACATACATTTTTGTTACTTATAAATTACCCAGTCTAAGGTATTTTGTTACAGCAGCAGGAACAGGCTAAGACATGAGGTAGGGTCATATAGCTACTTGCAGTTAAATTAATTTTAAAAAACCCATAGTTTTATCTTTAATTTCAAATAATTGTTTTATAGAGAATTAGCCCACTTTTCTTTATACTGATTTCTGGAATCCAGAAATATCTGGATAAATTTGTTACTGTCCAGAAATATCTGGATTCCAGAAATATCTGGAGCTCAAGTGCCCATATTGGACTACAAGGTGACTTATCAAGAATTAGAGGGTAGCAACCTAGAAGGACATGGATCCTGAAGGTCACAATGTTTCATAGTATTCTTTATAAGAGGAATGAATAAATTTCTGTCTTTTTCAAGCTATAGTTATTTGGATTTTCCCATCATAAGAAATTAATCCCAACCTCAATGATTCAGTGTTGAGACACAAATATGCGTAAGGTGTTGTAGGAAGAAAGGTTGGTAAGCATCTAACTTAAAAGATGGCAGGAATTAGGAATGATTCCCAAGAGGTAGGGGGCAAAACTTAAAGACTTATTTGTTTTCCTGTTTCCAAGGTGAAGAAATTTAGTCTGGAACCAAACCATGTTTCTAGGACTCACTGGTTATATCTCTCTCCAGGCCACTCCTTATTGATAATTGTTGATGTATAACATCCATTCAAAATTCATTCATTAAATATTTACTGAGCATCTAATGCAGCAGACACAGCATCTCTGCATGGTAGAAACTCACTGTCCTTCACAGATTGGGGCCAGCCTACCTCTTTAGCCTCAATTCTTGCTACTGAGCCAACTTACGCTTTACAAGTATTTAATGTGATAGGATAGTGATTTTTAACACACCATGACCTGTCTGATCTTCGTGTGATAAACGTTTGTCCAGAATTTTCTTTTCCAGTTGTAAGAGCTACTGAAACTCTGTGCATTCTCGTCGTCTTCCTCTTTTCCTTCCCTTCTCTTTTCCTCCCAGATAATTCAGATGAGACCGAGTCAGGTAGGCATCAGTGCCCCATCAAAGGCAGCTGTGTAGTATGGAGCAGGATGTCAGAGTCCAAGCAAGTGGAGGAGAGTATAAAAAATGAGCCTGCAGCACCTTGTTATGCCAGAGATTAAGGAAGGACTAACAGACAAAGCAGACAATAGAGCATTTCTTTTTCTTTTTCTTTTTTTTTTTTTTTTTTTTTTTGAGACCACGTCTCACCCTGTCACCCAGACTGGAGTGCAGTGGCACAAGCTCAACTTACTGCAATCTCCGCCTCCCATGTTCAAGCGATTCTTCTGCCTCAGCGTCCTGAGTAGCTGGGATTACAAGCACCCACCACCATGCCCACCTAAATTTTTTTATTTTTAGTTGAGAGGGGATTTTGCCATGTTGGCCAGGCTGGTCTCAAACTGCCGGCCTCAGATGATCCACCGGCCTCAGCCTTCCAAAGTGCTGGGATTACAAACGTGAGCCACCACACCCGGCCGATAGAGCATTTCAAAAGCACACAGAAGGCTTATGCAAAGGGACTATCAGTGGCCAAATCTGGGAAAGTTTGAGAATCAAAATAGGTAAGACAGCAACAAATTTATCCATTGAGTAAAAAAAGAAACAAATCCACACTTTCATTTGAATTAATAAACAGATTGAAAGTTATATGAGAATTGAACGATGGGCATAGATTCGAAGTGACTCCCCGTCAAATACTTACTAATTGTAAAGGGAAAAGTAGGTGTATTTCCAGCGATGACCTAAATTCAGGCTGATATGGGTTTTAGTCTAAGATTCGCTGCCTAGTTTATTGTCTCTGTGACTCTTGGCAAGTTATTTACCTCCTTGTGTGCAGTAAACCCCTCTGCAAAGAGGAAAATAATAATAACGTTTATCTTTGTTGTGAGATTTAAATTAGCTATAGCCTGCCCAAAGAGTCGCAGTGCCTGGCACAGAGCAAGCATTACATATGTGCTAACTCCTTTAGTTGACGTTTTATGTCCCCATATGTACGTCAGGATCTCTAGCCACTGCAGTCTTGTCACACAACCTGTGGCCACCAAGGCACCCCGCAGACATGCAGCATCCCTCAGCCTCCTCTGCTACGACTCCTTTCATCTATCTCAAGCTTTGAAATTTCAGAATCCTCAGTAGAAGAATGGCAGTCCAGCCAGAATCCACGGAACATTTTCATCGCCAAACTTACTTGATCCTTACAACCTTCCTGGGAGGTACTAGCAAGTCCACTTCACAGGAGAGAAAACAGACTCCAAGAAGTGAAAGACCTCATCTAATTCACTCAGCAAATAAATGGTGTAGCTTTGAGACAACTCTTCTGACTCAAGTCGTATAGTCTTTCTACCACGTTATACATCTCTGTTTAACTGTGATTTCTAATCACTGTACGTGTGGCACTGATGTTATTGCATGCATTAAAAAGGGGGAGCTAGAGCAAGAGTGTGAGAGAGATCATGAGCGGAGAGAGCAAGGGTGTGAGAGAGAAGCTGAGTGCAGTGGCAGGAGGATCACTTGGGGCTAGTAGTTCAAGACCAGCATGGAAACATAATAGGACATCATCTCTACAAAAAAATTGAAAAATTGCTGGGTGTGATAGTACATGTGTGTGGTCCTATTTACTTGGGTGGCTGAAGCAGGAGGATGCTTTGAGCCCAGGAGTTGGAGGCTGCAACTCCAGCCCCTCTGACTGTACCACTGCACCCCAGCTTGAGTGACAGAGAGAGACTCTCTCTCTGAAGAAGAAAAAAAAAAAAAAAATGAGAGAAAGGGAGAGATGTGAAAGTTTGCAAGGTTCTCTAAGGAAATATATATATATATATATAGAGAGAGAGAGAGAGAGAGAGAGAGACAATCTGCCTCTAGAGTAGAAAACAGAGCCACAGAGTAATTAAGTAAATTTTCTAAGATCTCAGAGTTAAGAGTAATTCAGCTAAAATTCTAACACAGACAGTAAAACTCAAGCCAGCATTTCCTCATTTACTATCTCACTCATCATATATATATATATAGAGGGAGAGAGAGGAATATATATATTCCTCTTTTGACAACGGGGAGCTCAGAATTTCAGAATTTGAGCACTGCAGATAAGGGGTTCAACTATATCCAGGAACTAAATATGAAACATGAGATTGACACCCCATATCCTTCTCTCTTAAAACGCTGTGGGTGAGGATAAAGACACTAAGGGCTTAAAGTTTTTGTGAAGGGAGAGTTCCGGAGAGTCACCAGACACAGTACTATGGTAACCCAGAACACTAGTGCCTAAGCAATTACTTTCCCAGAACTATCTAATAAAAAGTATGACTAGCTGAGTTTTCTTCGTAGATTACCGTTTAAGCAAGTGTCTGGGGTCTGCAAGAGGAATCATTGCCTTGAAGTCATTGTGATCAAAATCAGCAGAAGCTTTTCAAATAGCATTCTTTATACTATGTAAATTAGACCCATATTCCTAGGAAATGTGAGACACCTTTAGAAAATAAACAAATACCTCTTCATCTAAGGTAATCATAGAGCACTTTTAACATTGTTTGAAAGGAATTCTAAATTCCTATGATTATTTTGGAGATGTACAAGAAAAATATGTGTTCTTCATTGCGCACATCTGTATTGCATCTGCGGACACTTTCAAAATAGAATTAATAAGGGGAAGTATCTCATTTTTACTCAATCTTTCTATGCATATTTAAAATCAAAAGGTCTTCTGTCCTCTTTATGGGCATAAAGAAAAGAAATATGTTATAAATGCTTTTTGTAATTACCCGGCCTTCTTGGGTTTTTAAAACCCACACATTGCAAAGTCCTGTGACAGGAGAGAGAAATACACAAACCTAGAGGCTGAGAACTCTGTCAGTTCTTCATCACGTTCATAGAGAGTAGAAAGGGATGATAACGGGCATTTCCTTGTTGGCTTCATCTGCAAGCATTGAATAACAAGTACTCCAAATTACGAAAGGTATTACACCGTCAGTACAGAACCCCTATTAGCCAATGCAGAACCAACATACCATCAGTACAGAATCTCAGACCAATGCCAAACTCCAGACTGTAGGTGATAATAGCTTAGAGAACTATAGGCAGACATCAGAGATGTCTTTGTAAAGCTTTAGGCCAAAGAGACTGCTCTGCGTTCCCGGATACGTCCAATCAAGGCAAGAGAGTTGGGCTCAAAGAGAACAACTTCTGTTGGAGAGTGAAGCTGCCTGGCAACAGTGGAAACTAGAAACTCAGCCATAGAAGAATGAGAGCTGAGCTTCAGGAACCTGCAGGATTGTCATAGGACAGCTAGTGGAGTGGAGGGAGCTGATGCATTTTCAGGGATGGGCATGCCAAGAATGAGGCAAGTAGGCAGCACAGAAGGGACCCCCAGCTGAAGTTCCTTGAATGGAACTTCAAGGGCATCACTGGAGCAGGAGCTGAAAAGGAACTGCAAGAGGCTAACAAGAGAGGGCAGCACCGGCCTCAGGTGTTGACAGAGGCTCCATGGCAGGAGGGGAGTAGCTGTGGGGTTCACACCAGCATATTTAACACACAAGAGAAAGGTAGAACACTTCTAAGTAAAATCATCCCCCTACCCTTTTCCCTTTCACTCATCTCCTTTGCTCTAACTTCTATAGGACTCAAAGCCTTAAATTAAGTAAGAGGGAAGGAGCAGAAAGGAAAGAGAAGGAAGAGTGAAAGAACTTCTCAGACTCCACCCACACAAAGCTGGCCTAAGGATTATGGAGACTGAGCTGGGTTGGGGGAGCAAATATTTTTTAAACTGGTGAAAGAATGAAGTTTTTGTATGCCACGGAATTGGACATTTAAATATGTATGAGAATGTTTTAATGCCAAAAAGTGTCAAAAACAAAAAGCTATGGGATCTGCTTGATTCTGTCCATGATTGAGAAAGGGAGATAGGAAAGTTTTTTGGAAGAACAGTGGTTAAAAAACAAAAGAGAGAGAGGGAATGAATGTGTTTCTTTCTGGTATCCATCCCTCCATCATCCATTCTTTTAATTTAGTTACTCTAGGTATTAGTTTGTTAGGGCCACCATAACAGATACTATGGACTAGGTGACTTAAACCGCATAAATGTATTTGTTGCTCACACTTCTGGGGGCTGGAAGTCCAAGATCAAGATTTTGGCAGGTCTGGTTTCTTTTGAGGCCTGTCTTCTTGGCTTGCAGATGGATGCCTTCTAACTGTGTCTTCACGTGGTCTTTCCTCTGTGTTCTCCCATTCCTGGTGTCTCCTATATGTCCAAACCTCCTTGTAGGAAGTCAGTCATATTGGAGTAGGGCTCACCCTACTGTCCTTAATTTAAATTAATTTCCTCTTTAAAGACCTCATCTCTAAATGCAGTTACATTCTGAGGTGCAGTGGGGTAGGGCTTCCATATATGAATTTGAGGAAGATACAATTCAGCTGATAACACTTTGTTAGTAAGTATTTTCTCTACACCATAGAGACTGCTAAGTGCTTTCCTAATAGTAACTGAGTGCCTGGCACTTACGACGTTTTCCGTAACACTTAGCCAAGTACTGCATTATGCCTTATGTTGCTATAGTTGAATGTGTCCCCTCCAAAATTCATTACACATTATGTTACTTACATCTCACAACATGATTTGGTAAATCAATCATTACAATCTGCCTCTAGAGTAGAAAACAGAGCCACAGAGTGATTAAGTAAATTTTCTAAGATCTCAGAGTTAAGAGTAATTCAGCTGAAATTTTAACACAGACAGTAAAACTCAAGCCAGCTCTTCCTCATTTATTATCTCACTCATCATTGAATGTATGTAACTATGTGATAATCTATCTCTATACCTGGGTTTTACAAATACCCCAGTAATGGAGAGATTTTTAATTGGTGTGTTTATAACTCCACTCTTCTTGATATCATTGATACAAGTATGAGTAATACTACTTAAAAATAAACTACATATATTCATATGTACATAAAATTATGAATACATTTATCTTTAAACATATGGCAATATAGCATACATGTATGTATATATTTATACATAAGAGTTAGCTGTTTTGTAAAGTGACTACATTCTGTTCACAGTGTGTGACTTGTTCTTTTGGTGAATATTATTTTTGCTTTTTAACTAAGGGAATTAAAGAACAACTGAAATTATTATAAAAGAAGACTGCCATTAACATTTTTTGAGAATTTTCTATGTGCTGACACCTTTGAACATTTATTTTATTCCGTCTTCCCTGCAAGTCTTAAAGGATAGTACTTTACAGATAAGAAAACTGAGTTTTGGAAAAGTTAAGTCACGAGTATCTGCATTAGGAAACTTGACTGATACTTGCAGAGTCTCCCATAAGATTCAAAGTAGGCAGATTAGGAAAGTTGGCTCCTAATATAGTGGACAAAAACTTCCAATGTCCCTGAAAAAAACTGTCTTGTGATCTCTCTCATGAAAAGAGCAGAAAAGTTGAGTCCAGAAATAAAAGGAAGCTCTATGCTTAATAAACAACCTATCAGAGGTGTTGCTGTAGATTGAATATGTCCCCTCTGAAATCTGTATGCTCCCAGCCTGGGGAAACATAGCAAGACCCTGTTTGTACAACAAATTAAAAAATAAAAATTTAACAAAAGAGAAGATAATTTTTTAAAAGGCCAGGCATGGTGCCTTGCAGTTGTAATCCCACAGGTTGAGAAGCTGAGGCAGGAGGATTACTTGAGCCCAGGAGTTCAAGATCAGCCTGGGTAACACAATGAGACCTCATCTCAGTAAAAATAAAAAATAAAGAAATAATTTTTAAAAATACATGTTGCTGATATGATTAGATTAAGAGCTGGAGCCTTTAAAAGCTGATTAGGTAACAAGGGCTTTTACCCTATGAACAAAATCAAGACCCCTAAAGAAGAGACTTCACATAGCATTTTCCTAGCTTGCCCTTCTACCTTCCACCTTGTGAGGTCAGAGCATTTCTCCCCATGTGAAAACGCAGCAAGAATGCCTCCATCAAATGCCAGCACTTTGATCTTGCACTTCCCAGCCTCCAGAACTATGAGAAATCAATTTTTGATCTTGATAAATCACCCAGTCTGTGCTATTCTGTTTTAGCAGCACAGAATAAGACAGGTGCTAATAAGGCAAGTGCTACAAGTCTGATAGAGGCTGCAATTTCAGAAACTTTAGAGTACTAGCTACCAAACGTCATGCTACTATGCACCAACTAAAATGCTTGTAAAAATATTTGTCCCTGTATCCCCTCTCAGAAATTCTGATCCAGTGAGTTTTGCTAGCGCCAAGAATTCATACTCTTTATTAAGTCTCCCCAGGTAATTCTAATTAATATTGCCAATTTACCACGCATTGAGAAACATTTATTTATATTAGTGGTTCTTTGCCATGGCACCCTATTAGAGTTACCTGAGAAGTCATTTGAAAAATTAATAAAAATGAACTATCATTGCTGATGGCCATGCCCAGAAATTCTTGGTTAATTGGTCTGAGGGAAGGCTCAACAATCGGACCATTTTTAAAGTTCCCCAAATGTTTCTAAGAGGCACCTATGGGGCAAGATGTGGCAGTAGTCTCTTAGATAGAATATAATGGAGTCAGGCAGATCTCAAAGACCGCACTTATCCTCCCAAAGAAGGCATCCCAGTTAAAATGTTGCATGGAGATTATTTTCTCCAAGGTTAAATATTATTTTCTTCTCCAAATTGTAATACTGTTATACTTAATAATGTGAATTTAAAATTCCTACTTTGCAAAAAGTTACAGAAATGTAGGCAGTTTTTACTCAATATAAACCTGACAAAAAGAACATCAAAGACAGTGTAGGTGTCTAAAGATTGGAAAAGCAAAGAAAATAAGACAAAGTTGAAAGAAATAATTATTGGTAAAATGAAGAGTTTCTACATTGTGCCAGTTTCTGTGCTAAACTGTTAAGATACATTGTATTATTTAATCGTTGCAATAATGCTATAATATGGACATCGATGGATACACTTTACAGCTAAGAAAACTGGACCAAAGTCACAGAAAACATGAAGTGACCTAATGGGACTAGAACTCAAAGCTCATGACATCAGACCAATGTTCTTCCTATTATTGTAAGAGTATATTATTCCACACAATTCACAAATAAATGTGTGGACTTTTCCATGGCAGAAGGAGAGTTGAATTCTGAGATTCCACTTATAAAAAAAGAAATTCATGAGGATGAAAATGACAGACAAGAACTGATCGTGGAGATGTAAATGCCCCGAAGTAAGCTGATGATGGGAGCCCACATCCCTCCCTTCTCCTGCGCCCCCTCTTGAGTTAACATCACTCTCCTTAGAATCCAGATTTTGGTAGGGTATGTAAAATATCTGTGGGTTCCCAGACACTTGCTTTACAGAATTGTTTTTTCTAGAATTGTCTGCTTAACAGTTGCTTTGCCACATGTAACCAGTGTGCCAAGCAGTATACTCCGTATTGAGAATATGTAGTACAATCTCTGCCCTCATAGAACCATATAAATAACTATGATGAATTGACAAATATATGAAAGCAATGGGGGTTGTATGCTAAAAGCAATGAGTAAAATCATTTTGATGGGGGAGGGATGACAAAATGGAGAATGGAAGGAAAGAAGGAAGGAAAAACAAATGAAGGAAAGAAAGAAAGAAGAAAATTGATTTCAGAAACATGAAAGAATAATGTACAAGGAAAATCCTAAAAACTAAAAATAGGTGCCTGATATATTGTACTTCTACAGAAAACCCACCTTTCCTAATTCCTGTTGACTTTTTGCCTTGTAAGATAAAGAGCCAATAGTTTGTTAAGCCTTATTGATGATGATATAGTGAAACTTCACCTCTCCACACATCCATTCAATCCTTCAAAATATGCCCAATGGGTAAGAAGTACTTTATAAACCTCCCATTTCCTCTGAGTGCTATCATTATGAGCCGATTTATTTGAAAGCATTTCCTAAAAAACATTACCTATTGACTAATAGGGATCTGCCTGTCAATAGCAGAAATCCTATGGCAACTATTTAGCAGTGCTGCAAATACAAAATGTATATGCACTTGTATTTTCTCTTCTAGTCTGAATGTTATTTTCTTAAAAATAGCAACATATATTCATATTGACTGCTTCTCTTTTGTCAGATAAATTAAGTAGCTCTATTCTTCCATTTCAGGAAAATTTTTTTACTGATTATCCTGTTGGGTGGGGCTATGGAAAGAGATAGGAAAGGTAGAAATTCTATTCTCTTTTTAATTCATCCTAAGGCTTCTGCCATGGGGCATGAAGACCTGAAGTGTTTGCTATTCAGCCATGTATGGTTCAAGGAATCTACTCAGAAACATACATACATCTGCTTATACACCTTACCTTACCTTACCTTACCTTACCTTCCTTTCCCTTCCCTCCCCTCCCTTTTCCCTCCGCTCCCCTTTCCTTCCTTTCCTTTCCCTTTCCTCCCCTCCCTTCCTCTCCCCTCCCCTCCCCTTCCCTTTCTTTTGCATAATTTCTCTAGGTAGGACCTATATTATTATCAATATATTGAATAGTAGTTGAGAGAATGGGCATCCTTGTCATGTTCCTGGTCTTAGAGAAAAAGCTTTCAGGTTTTCATCACTGAGTACAATGTTAGCTATGGGTTTGTCGTATACGGCCTTTATTATGTTGAGGTACGTTCCTTTTATATGTAATTTGTTAAGTGTTTTTTGTCATGAAAGCATGTTGAATTTTTTTAAGCAAATTCTTTCAGATCTTGAAGCATGTTGAATTTTGTCACATGTTCTTTCCATATCTATTGAGATGATCATATTATTTTTATCCTTCAGTCTGTTAATGTAGTATATCATTGGTTGATATGCATATATTGAATCATCCTTGCATCTCAAAGATAAATCCCACTTAATCATGATGTATGATCCTTTTAATGTGCTGTTGAATATGGCTTGCTCGTATTTTGTTGAGGATTTTTGCATCCATGTCCATCAGGGATACTGGCCTGTGGTTTTTTTTTTTTTTTTTTTT
>NW_012104698.1:4795696-4804970 GCF_000951045.1 Mandrillus leucophaeus | reverse complement strand
CTCTCTTCCCTCCCCTTCCCTCCCCTTCCCTTCCCTTTCTTTCTTTTTTCTTTTTTTGAGACAGAGTCTCGCTCTGTCACCCAGGTTGGAGTGCAACGGCGCAATCTTGGCTCACTGCAAACTCCGCCTCCCAGGTTCAAGAGATTCTTCTGCCTCAGCCTCCCGACTAGCTGGGATTACAGGTGCTGGCCACCACGCCCGGTTAATTTTATATTTTTAGTACAGACAGGGCTTCGCCATATTGGTCAGGCTGGTCTCGAACTCCTGACCTCAGGTGATCTGCCCGCCTTGGCCTCCCAAAGTGTTGGGATTACAGGTGTGAGCCATTGTGTCAGGCCTACACCTTCTATTTCACTATATTTTCATTATGATTGATTTTTATATTTCTTCTCTGAACTTTACGACTTGGAGAAGAAATGAGTTTGGCATTGGCCACTTGATACTAAAGAATGTACTGAACACTTGCTCTTAAGAGAAAATTGAATCCGTGATGTGACTATTTTTATTTGATGTCAGGTAGTCACAACTTGTTAAGACCTACTTCTCTTAAGACTGCAATTGCACTTATAATAGAAATTCATTTTCAGTGTTTCGTGTATTCTTAGAGCAGGACTTCATCTGTAAATTACCTGTAATTTTCCTTTTGTACTCAGCTAACTCCTCATATAACATAGTTTATTTTCAATTATAGTAATATAAATTAATAAATAACAATAACTGAATGATCTCAATGGTCCTGTTAACAATATCACACCAATATGGCTTCTTGGTTTTGATGTTGCATTAAAATTGCATAAACTGTTACCAGTGGAAGAAGCTGGGGGGATATATGGGACTCTTATGTACTATTTTTGCAAGGTTCTGTGAATATATAATATTTTGAAATGAAAAGTTAACAGTAAAGCAAACAGTATTATAGTGTTAACAAATGTACACTTTGTAACAATAACATTTGGGTTACTGGCTCCACCACTTAAGACCTGTGTGACTTTGGGAGAATTCTTTGATCTCTCAAAGCCTCATATTATTCATCTCTAAAATGGTAGTCATAGATGAGTGGCAAAATTAAACAAGAAAATGTATCCAATGAACTTCACCTGGAAATATTGCCAAAAACGTGATGAGCAGGCTGGGTGTGGTGGCTCACGCCTGTAATTCCAGCACTTTGGGAGGTCGAAGTGGGCAGATCACGAGATCAGGAGTTTGAGACCACCTTGGCCAACATGGTGAAACCCTGTCTCTGCTAAAAATACAAAAATTAGCCGGGTGTGGTGGCAGGTGCCTGTAATCCCAATTACTTGGGAGTCTCAGGCAGGAGAATTGCTTGAACCTGGGAGGTGGAGATGACAGTGAGCCAAGAGCACACCACAATACTCCAGCCTGGGTGACAGAGCAAGTCTCTCTCTCGAAAAAAAAAAATGTGATGAGCCATTTGTGGCACAAGTTAAAACCAACATCGACAAAAATCTGTGTTGAATTTCTTGTGTTTGTTTATCTCCCACACACACTGGGCCTTAAGCAAAAGGTATGTTTTAAGTTATGACCTTCAAGTCTGTACAGCCCTCTCTACATTTCCTGCCCATTTGTGCCCCTTTCCTATCATTTTGAAATGATTGCAGGATACTTTACTGATACCAGCAAGAGAAATTTAATCTTTCTTGGCTTCCTCCTAGCCCTCTGAAAACCTCCCTACTGGACTCCTCAGTCTCACTTATCACAGGATCAAGACCTAGGCGTGTTGGCTAAATAGATGACCAGTCCAAGGCTCTTCGATATTGTAAATCATACTCCTTCATATGCCCTTTCATAATTAAAGCAGATAATCCATTCTAATTAAACAATGCGTTGGATGTCATCTTTTTCACTGAACACAAGTACTGTTGCTTCATGATCCTGGAAAGACAAGGAGCAGCAGTTTTTTTCCCCGTGATAGTAGAACATAGCACAGCAAAACACCTTTTGGAAAAGGACATTAAAGCTTCCCATTGTTTTCATTTGCCTTTTATCTAGTATTGAGTATATCACTGCATTCCTAATGAGCATCATTACAGACAGAATTATCTGCCAAGTTCTTCTGAAACACATGGTCTAACTCAGGGGTCCCCACCCCACCATGGCCTGTTGGGAACTGGGCCACCCAGCAGGAGGTGAGCGTTGGGTGAGCAGGCATTACTGCCTCAGCTCCGCCTCCTGTCCTATCAGTGGTACTATCAGATTCTCATAGAAGCGTCAACCCTATTGTGAACTGTGCAAGTGACAGATATAGGTTCTGTGTTCCTTATGAGAATCTTAACTAATGCCTGATGATCTGAGGTGGAACAATTTCATCTCAAAACCATCACCACCCACAAGCCCGTGAAAAAATTTTCTTCCAGGAAATCAGTCCCTGGTGCCAAAAAGGCTGAGGACTGCTAGTCTAACTTCTACCCTACGAACTACATTTTTAAAAAGTTTAGGCCAGGCACGGTAATTCATGCCTGTGATCTCAGCATTTTAGGAGGCCAAGGTGAGAAAAGTGCTTGAGGCCAGGAGTTCGAGACCAGCCTGGTCAACATAGTAAGACCCTGTCACTACAGAATAAATAAATAAACAAACAAATAAATAGATAAATATAAAAAGAAAAAAAGGAAGTTTATTCACTAATACAAATTATTTAATTTTTATTTTTATAAGCATCATCTCTCTGGGAAGAATGAAGCCCTTCTCTTCATAACCATAATGCAATTTTATGCCTTTGTGTTGAATTTTCATGTCATGGCTTTTGTCTTATCAAATCCTCAGTGAAGTGTTCACAATATACCATTGACCAGTGGTTGAAAGTTGAAATTGATGTGGTTCCAAGATGCCTATGTTCTTGTCAGATATGTGGAGATCAGTTCTCAATGCATATTTTTGGTTTTGATTTCTATAAGAGTTCTATAGACTTTGACAGCCGTTTTCCACAGTTATAACTGCAAATGACGTTGATGAATAAAATGATAGCTCCCACACGAACAAAAGAATGCTGATGACACATAATACACAACCTGATGAACATTTATGTTCTTATCAGAGGACTAGTAGAAAAGCTGAGACTGCTGAAAATAAAATACTCGAGCATCAGTGGCTGCTACAGAAATCTTAGACATTAACAAAGAAAAAAACATTCCTTTCCTGATACACCTTTGACAATAACAAAATCACATTTTCAAAATTATTCATAACTTTGACTTATTTTGAATGAAGCCGATCAAGTCACTAAAATGTTGAAATCTTGGGCAAAAATCTAAATATACACTTTCCCACTCATTTCCCGAGTGATCTCAAATAAGTAATTTAGCACCTAATTTGACAATTTCATCTATAAAATGAGGGACATTTAAAAAGCTTGCCAGTTATCGTGTTGATAAAATGATGCCATGCATCAAAACTGTTCCCTCTCACGTATAATACGAGTGAAGCTACAACACTTTTGTTGTCCCCAAAATTATATTAGAATTGGCTACCTCCCAAATTGTTCAGAATACAGTTTCAGCGTCTTGTCTCTACCATGCCCCTCTTTGTCCTTAGAACTTAAGCACCTAAAGAATTCAAACATCAGACAGACTCCTATGTAAAGTTATGAGAGTGTAGAGAGCAGGATTCTGGTGCTATCAGCCATCTCTACTAGAGGGACCACTTCAAGTGACTTTGTATTTCTTTATTTGTTTGTTTCCTCTGGAAACACTAAGTGTTGTCTCCCTAGCAATAGAGTTTTCCAGCTTCCTTTAGGACCTGGCACTCAGAGACAAAAAGGCATATTTGGATTGCACTAATCACAACTATCACAACTGTGACTTAATTTAAGAGGTCAAGTTCAAGCATCTTCCTGGAAAATCGCTGGAGGGTCTCTAATGTGACCCAGTTTTAATCTAAAAAGAGAGACATGTTTAAAATATCAAGCACCACTCCCCTTTCCTTCCTTTCTTATAGTTATTGATCATAATTTCATGGGGAAAGATTTAGATGTGATAGTTAATTTTATATGTCAACTTGGCTAGGACGTAGTGCTCAGATATTTGCCCAAATATTATTCTAGAGGTTTCTGTGAGGATATATTTTGGATGGAATTAACATTTAAACCGGTAAACTTTGAGTAAAGCTGATTGCCTCCATAATGTGGGTGGGCCTTATGCAATCAGTTGAAGGCCTTAATAGGATCCAGAATTCTCTCTCCTGAGCAAGAAAGAAGGTTGCCAGCAGACTACTTTTAGACTCCAACCATAAATCTTCCCTATGTCTCCTGCTTTTTAGTCTATCCCATCAGATTTTGGACTTGCCCAATCTCCACTATAAGACAGTTCCTCAGAATCTCAATCTTTCTCGCTCTCTCACTCTCTCTCTCTCTCTACACACACACACATCTCAAATTAAGTCTTTACCTGGGCACACTGCTACATAATAGCATATATCTTATACCCCAAACACCTAGCCTAATATTCATCTCAATAAATAATATCACTTGTAGAATGCAATTAAACACCACAATTAATATTTAACATTTTCACAACCTAATCTCGTCTTTGCAAATTATTTCCCATTAACTGCTGTATTATAGGTGATATTTGGGCCTTGTCTTTTCACCCCTAAATAGTCTCCTAGGAGCCCTAGGATTTATTTTGAAACTCTACAGGTGTAGGGAATAGGCCAACAGGAAGAGATCAGCTTTAATCAGAGAAGCTCTGGTTTCCTTTCACCTGGATGCTACTGAGAACCTATCTACACTGAACTCAAGTTCACAAAATAAATCCGTGTTCATGACTTTCTTTGCACTTTTACAAATCAAATTTTCTAATCTCTCATGCCCTAATTTAACCCAATATTTGAGTCTAAATATTTGTTGAGTGAATGATGTCTCACAGCCCCTCAGGATTCAAGTAAATTTGTTTACTCTCATTTTCACAAGTGTTATATTAATAAAAGAGGATTTTGCCTGCCTAGACTGAATATAAAGACGTAGAGAAATACAATTTATGTATAAGAAGCAACGGGTTGTAGTTACTGATTGTATTTATAGTAAATATCCTTTGTATACCTCTACTTCCTCTTGCCCTACTGATACAGATCGTAAGGCCAGCAAAGCTTTCCTTTGAGTAGTAATTATTTCCACAAAAGATTTGGATCGGTAGTACTAAACTATATGTTGCTTAGATATTTCAGTATTTTCTTCTTTTTCTTCTTCTTTTTTTTTTTTTTTTTTGAGAGACAGTTTCACCCTATCACCAAGGCTGGAGTGCAGTGGCAAGATCATAAGTTACTGTCAGACAGCCAAGTATAAAAGGGTTCCCAGAGAACCACCAACCACACTGGGAGGAGCATGCCCTAGGGTGGAGCCATGGACATTTGCCCTGTTTGCAGTGGGGAGGAGCCTGGCCTCTCCTATTCCTGGGTGGTAATCTGGGATTCAGTCTGTGAGGCGGGAAGCCTGCAAGCAGGACTCCCGCTTTACTGAGAGTCCTTGTTTCCCTTTTTATTCTTTTTCACCCAATAAACCCTGCCTTCTCACCATTCAAAGTGTCTGCGAGGCTAATCTTTCATGGTCGTGTGATAAGAACCCAGTTTTTCCTACAACCGCAACCTCGAACTCCTGAGCTCAAATGTTTCTCCATTCTCATCCTCTCCAGGGAGTAGCTGGGACTGCAAGTGCATGTCTCCATATCTGGTTAATTTAATTTGTGTGTGTGTGTGTGTACGGATGAGGTCTCGTGGTATTGCCCAGCCTGGTCTGAAACGCCTGGCCTCAAGAAATCCTCCTGCCTTGGCCTCCCAAAGTGCTGGAATTATAAGTGACAGCCACTATGCTCAGCCTGTTTCATTTTGAAAATAATTTTTAACATTACACTATTTAAGTCATCTATTTTTAACTTTCATGTAGACAAACTGTATTATTAAATCCTTCATTATTTCCAAAGCTCCCGTTATATTGTGTTTGTTTCTTCCCTCTTAATTTCCACCTATTTGATAATTTTTGTTAGTGCTAAAGTAGCTGGAACTTTTCCTGAAGAAAATAAAAAAATATTTCAGTGCCTCACTAGGCCGCTAAATAGGGATCATCTGCATGCATTTTTTTCAAAAATGATTCTTGTATATTGTGCAAATATCTAGATATTAAGGTTTATGTGTATAATACATTTTATATTATTTTGCAAAGTAGTATCAAAGATTAGAGAGGCTGGTTTTTCAAAACAAAAATGCCTAATGGATCAGATCATATATTTGTATTATTAAAAATACTGGTCAATGGTTGCATTTTCAGAGTCAAGAAAATGTGCATGGGTTGAAATGTACCTGGCAATGTACAGTTGAGGCTGATAGTAAAATCCTTCCTTGTAAACTGGTACTTTATGTCAACTTTGGGGTTGACATGCTGCAAAGACGGCAACTCTTATGTAAGACACCTGGCATTAGGGACTGTGAAGGAGAGCAGTGATTCTAGTTTGTTACCTTATGACAATTTATTTTCTCGGTAAAAAAAAAAAAAATGAATAAACAAATAGCTTTTGGGGCCATTGGTATATTGGTACTATTGTCTTCATCATCTCGTTGAAGAAAATAATGAAGGAAGCCATTATTTCTTGAAACACAAACATAAGGTTGTAATGTTGAATATAAATTGTGTATATGGTATTCTGTAGGGTAGTCTCCAGTGATATTTATTCCCATTTCATCTGCACAATAGCTCTGCAAGAGATAATTATTATTGAAAGAGACAATTTTTATACAGGTATCATAATGTACATTCATCGAGGTATTGTAATGGACCTTCATTGAGTAAGAACTCTTTCCTTAGAAATGCTCCATTTGATTTATTAAAAACGCTAGCTGGTGTACAGTGATATACTATTTTACAAATGAGTCAATCAAGGCTCAGAGAAGTTAAGAAAACATTATTTATTCACACTGTCATTTAATAAACATTACTAAGAAACTAAATTTAGTCTAGAAGTACAGGGCATTGTGTTACAAAAATGAGCAGAAAGACAAGTTTCCAGATTTTGTGACATTTAGAGTGAACTGAGCGAAGCTGCTATTGATTAAGGAACCCTAAAATAAATGCATAATGAAAAGTTGATAAACATGCTATGCAGGTAAAGATGGCCATTCTGTGACAGCACATAATAAGGAAACGCTACTGAGTCTAGTGGGCTATGGGAAAGCTTTCTCCAAGAAAAGTGTCATTAAGAGGAGATGTAAAAAAAATTAAAAAATTAAAAAATTCTAGGATGGGTGCCAGGAAAATATGGACAGTTTAAGCCATGCCCAAATTTGCTATATGTCATTGGATAATTATTCTATGATTTTCAAAAACAAAATAACCAAACCAAACCAAACAAAACTTTAACAGATCCCTAAAATCCACTTCAGTTCTAATAGTTAAAGAAAGGCCAACTCTGAAATAGTACGAGAACTGATATAAAGCATTAAATTTCAAGTTATACACCAAGATTCTTTTGTCCCCTTAATATGAGAGAACAGATAAGGACCACACCCCGTCCCCATTTAAAACCACTGAGAAGAGACAAATCCTATGATTTCACTCTTGCACTTTTTGATTTTTATTCACGTATTCTTTTCGGGGGAAGTGAAAATTTATAGCCCATTTCATTCTTGGTAAGCAAATATCCCACACTTTGGTATGAAATCTGCAACAAAGGAAATACAAGTTGACATTTTGATAGCAGTCAGTATTTTTACAATGCAAGTCAAGGCAGCTCCTCAAAACACCCTGTGTCCTAAAAATCTTTTCGATTAAAATGTCAGCTCAATTGTTTCATTTTGTCTAAGCAAAACCACTCCAAAGGTGTAGGACAACAGAATGGTCTACCTGGGACTAGCTGTAAACAGACAGCAGGAAATATAGGCGGTCAGAAAGAGTAAAAGTAAGGCACTCACCACTCTCCTAACCATCAGCATGACCCCTGGGGCTAACCTCTCTTTAGGTGCTGACCCGAATTCACCTGGAGAAAATCCTTGTGTCAACAAAATATGTCTCTAATCGTAGGATGGCAATAGAGATATGTCTTTGGGTAAGACCCAGGAGGTCGTGAAATAAGGAATCGTACATCCCATGGGTGCTTATGCCTGCTAACAGAGAAAAATACGGGGGCCTCTGAGTGTTGCAACTGTTTCCATCTGTTCTCTTTATGTGTAACTGATGTAAGAAATTAGTGATTGCCAGAAGTCACTTGGTTTGCAATTACAGTGTTTAATGATATTAGCATAAACTAGGAAAATGAGCTACTCTATTCTAGAATAGAAAGCACAGATGAAGGTGAAATCAACTTTTGAGATGCTATATCACTTATGACATCCTTTCTCATTACCTAAAGCAAAGGAATGTTCTCACTTTACTTGCAGAGCAGATGGAAAATCCCCGAGACCTGCTGACACAAGACAAAAGCAGCTTTCATAAAAGCTCCTGAATTCTCACAACGGGTCATTGCAATGGTTTTATTTGTCTCAGACAGGTCAAATAAGTAGGTAAAATAAAGATTAAAGTTACAAAGCTAGACCTACTACAAATTAACTTCTGTTACTAAGTACATGTTGTTTGTCAAAAAGAGGTGGTGTAATATTGATCTTTGTTTTTAGTCTGAATGTGGCAGGTCACAGTGCCTGTAGTCCTGACTTTCACTAAACCTTCCAACCAGCAGGAGAATATTCACATTAACCAAGTGCAGTGGGATAAGTAATGTCAGGAAAACAGGGGTCATCGAAGCATCTGTGGAATGGGTTTGTTAATCTCTGCCCTGAATAATACACAAAATGATGGTATGATCAGAAGACATACAGGCTGTTAATGGTCAGTGAACCAAGCACCATACAAATATAGGTGGTCAAAAAATAGTATCACTATTAAAGTACAAATAAAATGCACAGCTCTCTTTTAGTCAACAATGGAAGAAAAACAAAAATCCAGACACACAACTGTTGAAATAAATATTTTATTTGTGGGAGGCAGTAGATTTTAGCAGAAAATATATACATTCTGGAGAAAGACAGATATGAGTTTGTATGCCCAATCTGTTAGTTACTAGTTGTATGTCTTAATTAAGCCCTTTAACTTCTCAAAGTCTAAATTCCTAATAGAGGCTGGGCGCAGTGGCACACATCTGTAATCCCAGCACTTTGCGAGGCCAAGGAGGGAGGATCCCTTGAGCTCAGGAATTTGAGACCAGACTGGGCAACACGGTGAAATCCCATCTCTACAAAAAATACCAAAATTGGCAGGGCTTGGTGGTTCACACCTGTAGTA
>NW_012104698.1:4790295-4792920 GCF_000951045.1 Mandrillus leucophaeus | reverse complement strand
TTCTGCAGCTTCAGCTTTTTTTCCCAACATTTTTCAAACATCAATATTTACTTTTTGTAAATGGTGTGTATATTGAATGCCCATTGTATGTCAGTCACTTAGCTAAGAACCATGAATTTGTAGATGTTTAAGAGAAAATTTCTGCCTCCAAGGAATTTACAGACTTGTGTTGGAGGACTTGAAAACAGATGATCAGAGAACAGGATGGTAATAGCTCTGAAAGAGGCATGAAAATTGCAGGGTCAACTCAAGAAGGCGGATAGATAACCCAGCTAGGGAGAGTATAGAGTTTTGGAAGACTTATCCGTGGAAGTGAATTACAAAATGCCAGGCTTTCTCTGGAGATTCCCCTAAAAGAGCCAACAGTAGTCTCCACCCTGGAAAAAATGTATTTTCACTATGACATTCTACCATCATCCTATAAGTAATTATAATGGCCTTGCACAATAAACCCAGTAAGTGCCAAGTACGATGGTAGCTTTTCTAATGACTAGAGCATAGTAAGTTATATGGAACTCATCCCTTGGCGGAATAGGGAACGTTAAGAAAAGAATCCTGGAAGAGATTACATCTGAGTTAAATGCTGAAAAAACAGGAGTTGGCCAGAGATGGAGAAAAAGAAATTCATTCCAGTAAGAGGCTTGAGAAAACTGGGCATGTTTTTGTGTCTTTCCTTCCAGAATGTGTGTCCAAAGTTCTGTTTCTCTTAGGGGAATGTTAATTCTGATTTGTTAGGGTTTGCTAAGGGTCAAGACTGGGAAATGTCTCAAGGAAAACACCAACTTTTTTTCAAGAAAAATGAAGGTACAAAACAGGAAATATTCAATGGGAGATACCTTTCTTTGGGAAAAGAGGAAGTAGGACATGATTTCCATCCTTACTACAATGACAACAGGAGTTTTCTATAGCACACAGGGTTTTCACGAGGAATTGATGAGGTAAACTTTTCATTCCCATGCCTAGGAACTAGTTAGAACCTAATAGAAATAGCTCCCTCTTTCCCTCATTTTCTCTCCCAAACATGCTCTTTCAGTTAATATGGTCTGAAGACAGTTAATGTGTCTGTAAAGATCCTGAAAAAAAGTACAGTTTTTGGAAAAGAAATACATTGAATAGGAAAGAAAGATGCCTGGTGTCATATGTTAGTTTCATTCTCTTTATGCCCTAAAATGTGACTCATAACAGTCAAGCAAACAAATGGATTTCTTCACTCTTGCCTAACTTTCATGTACATAATACATAAATAATGCAAAAGGGTGACTTCTAGGCTGGCTTGATTTCTCTTTCACTCATTTCCCAGTGCCTTTTCAGAATTCTAAAAGCATTATCTTTGTTTTATGAAAACAAAACCATGTTTAATTGAGTTTTCAACACAGTGTAATTGAGTTTTCAAGATTAGAAGAAGCTTATCTGTTTTAAAAGCTAGAACCCATATAGTGCTTAATATATCTGGTCACTATTTTAATGCATTATATTAATCATCAGTATAATTCCTTGAGTTCAGTTTTATTATTGTTCCCATTTTAAAGAGAAGTCATAACAAATAAGATAGTAAGATCACACATCAAGTGAGAAGTGTAGCCTGGACTTGAACCCAGGCAGTAATGCATGAGCATCTGTGCTTCTCGCCACTATTCTAAAGAAAGAAACACATGGTAGGAGAATCAACAGAATGAATCTTTACAATGTCTCTACCCTATGAATTCAGACGATTAAGGTAAGGTTCTATAAAAGCTGTCTAGCACTGCCTACGCATACCCTCTGTAAAAGTAAAAGAGAAGTGTGAGGATGTTTATGTGTGGGTGAAAGTGTTTGACTGTGCAGATCCACCAAAGGTTAAAAACAAAGCAAACACCTATCTGGCATTACCTTTGTTATCCCATTTGATTCCAACCACACACCTACGATGTAGACATCATTATTGCCAGCATGGAGAAGAAATTGAACTCAATGTGGGCAGGTTGACTTTTACCAAATAACAGAATTCATATGTGACAGAGCCAGGATTAAGTATAGGTTTGTCTACACAAAAGAAGAAAGAGTAGTATGAAAGCATTGAACAAAAGTCCCAACAGATTTGCTGGAAATGGATATAGATTCAGGGATGGTCTTCCTAAAGAAAGAGTGCTTGCACTGAGATCTAAAGAATGAGTAATATTAATCCAGAATGGGGAGTTTCAGGCAGAGAGAAGATGAGCAGAGTCTGGATTGCATAAGGACTAGTGCCAAGGCCAGTGTTCCCCAACACAGAGAAGAAGTAGCAGTTTCCAAAGGTGTCGATCTGCATATTGAGAGGAAAGGGCAACCTCAGTGGGGTTCCAAAGAATATCATGAGCAGTGAGGGCGAGGGCTGAGAGGAACAGCTATGCAGTCACATGAGTCGATTTCCATTTCTGAAAGCTGATTTTTATGGATTTATGTAGACCAGTTCAGGAGCTTGTAATAATGTCGCCAAGAGATGGTGAAGACTTAGAATAGAGCAATGTCAGGGGTGATGCAAATGGATATATTTGAGAACTATTAAGGTGCTAAAAATCAGATGAACTTTTACTGAAAGACTGCATGAGTAGTTAGAAAGAATGATGGATGCAGCCTTGAATTCTGACTGGGGGGACCTCAGCATCC
>NW_012104698.1:4787428-4789360 GCF_000951045.1 Mandrillus leucophaeus | reverse complement strand
CAGCTACTTGGGAGGCTGAAGTGGGAAGACTGCTGAGGCTGCAGTGAGCTGAGATCGCTTCATACACTCCAGCTTGGATGGTACAGTGAGAACTTGTCCCCCCAACATAAAATAAAATAAAATAGATATTTTTCTAATAGAAAAATAGAAACAATTTCAATTGTCTTATTACACCACAGTGGACAATTTTATGTATTAATGAATATGAAGTTCTTAGTATGTAATAGGTAATAAATGAATTCTAGTCTATCTCTTTAAACTTCTGAAATTCTTTACTTTTAGAAAAATTTACTATTTGAAGGGTCACTGAAAATCTAATAAAAAACCTTTATTATAAAAATTGTAGACAAACACAATTTACCATTCATTTCTGAATGTTCATAGATGACTTGTAATTCACTAATGGCCCATACGTTGGCAATAGATCCCTGGCTTAGACAGAGTTGGTATACAAAAGGAAGTCCAAGGGCAAGTATAGTGTTTAGGCATAATGTTCTGAAAATTCTTCAGACAAATCAAGCAAAAATATACAGAATATCTTTTATTAAAACACTCAATAAAACGTATTTCTTGGAGTTTAGTAGTATAGCAATTAACACTTTTTTCCTAAAGTCAACTACTAGAATAATATAAGATTGTAGCAGAAAAACCAGATGTGCATATTTGCAACAAAACATTTGATTCCTCTGCACTTAATATGACTGTTATGAAAGTTACTGGTTATTGGCTTATATTCTCAAATTTAACAATACTCCTGCTGCTGAATGCACAGCACATCTGCAAGTGGTAGAGAAATTTGGGACCACAAAATCAGGCACTTGGGAACTTCCAATATTTGAACTCCTCAGGTAATATAAGGTGTTCTGCTGATTTATTTAAGTACATTCTCCTTTGAAACTTCTAGATATTAAAAATATATTTTATTGCAGATCTTCCTTATCTAGTTCACTTAGTAATGTGAAAACTCCTTCAGTCATTGTTTTCTTTCGCGTTATGAAGACAAAAGATGGGGGAACAAAACAAAGTCATCTTTATATAAAACCTAGTTTCACACTAGGTGTGAATAATCAATCATATGATTATGAATAAATAATCATAGTATTAATAGCTATAATTTCTGCAGTTTTGCTACAAGCACTAACTTGGCAATTTATACCGGATTTTTTTAAATGATCCTTTTCAATAAAATGTTTCCAACTAAATATTTATCATAAAGTATTAAAATGATTTTTTCAGAGTATCTGTTTCTGACAGAGTCTTGATACTGCCAATAATCTCATAAGCTTAGGGGTATACTTTTACATATGTCTCTAGTTTTTGTTTGTTAGTTTGTTTGAGACGGAGTCTCCGTCTATCGCCCAGGCTGGAGTACAGTGGAGTCATCTAGGCTCACTGCAAGCTCCGCCTCCTGGGTTCACGCCATTCTCCTGCCTCAGCCTCCCGCATAGCTGGGACTGCAGATGCCCGGCTAATTTTTTGTATTTTATTTATTTATTTTTTAGTAGAGACGAGGTTTCACCGTGTTAGCCAGGATGGTCTCGATCTCCTGACCTCGTGATTCGCCTGCCTCGGCCTCCAAAAGTGCTGGGATTACAAGTGTGAGCCACCGCGCCCGGCCATATGTCTCTAGTTAAATGGTAAAGCAAAAACAACTACAAGAAAGTCCTTGGGAAAGCAAGGCATGAGTTACTTTTTGATTAGTTAAACTGGAATCATGCAGATTAAATGCAGGGGGAAATATGCAGTGTATGTCCATGACGTACAATTGAACACCCCTTGTCTTTACTCAGAAGCAAAATAAACACTGAAATAATTTTACCATCAGAGATCCACTTCTTTGGTCAAATTGGGTGACAGATTGACAGAAGATGAAGTGTGCATGAGCCTGTTGCATCTCTAGTGTTGGTAGCATCTAGAGACTTAGTTGCATAT
>NW_012104698.1:4753839-4782923 GCF_000951045.1 Mandrillus leucophaeus | reverse complement strand
GGGTGATGCAAATGGATATATTTGAGAACTATTAAGGTGCTAAAAATCAGATGAACTTTTACTGAAAGACTGCATGAGTAGTTAGAAAGAATGATGGATGCAGCCTTGAATTCTGACTGGGGGGACCTCAGCATCCCTCACTAAGAAAAGAAGAATGGATTAGAACTGCCGACCTAGCAGAAGGTGTGGATAGGGGGATTCTAAAGGGATTCAAGCAATGCGCATTTACTCACATCCAAACATTTGTGACTCTACTATTGAAAAATAAGAGTTCTTCATATGCCTGGGGGCTTATGCCTGTTTTGTAATGGTATTCTGAATAATACTTGAACTATTTTTGCAAAGAATGACAATTTCTTTTTTAAACTTTTTTTTTTTGTATTATTTTCAGAGGTACATGTGCAAGTTTGTTAGATAGGTAAACTCATGTCATGGGGGTTTGTTGTACAGGTTACTTTATCGCCCAGGTACTAAGCCTAGTACACATTAATTGTTTTTCTTGTCCTCTCTCTCCTCCCCCGCTTCTACCTTTTGATAGGCCTCAGTGTTATATAACCATGTGTTCTCATGATTTAGCTCCCACTTGTGAGTAAGAACATACGGTATTTGGTTTTCTGTTCCTGCATTAGTTTGCTAAGGCCTCCAGCTTCCTCCATCTTCCTGCAAAGAACATGATCTTATTCATTTTCATGGCTGTATAGTATTCCATGTTGTATATGTACCACATTTTCTTTATCCAGTCTACTGTTGATAGACATTTAGGCTGATTCCATGTCTTTGCTATTGTGAATAGTTAGAATGCAAAATTTCTATTTAGACAATGTCTTTCCTATGTTCCTGTCTTTGGTTCTGGTTTACCATTCAATCAATTAGCCTTAGAAAAAATATATCAAAAAATGTAGGCAATTAATCAAATAAATAGGTATTATATTATTTCTATCAAATAGATATTATAAATGGATATTATATATAAAATACATATTGCATATAATATCTATTGCATAATATATGATATATATGACATATTTCATGTGTACTATATGATATATTTGTTTAAGCTTTTTTCATCAAGATCATAAACACTCGATGTTCATTAACATTGGGAAAATTAGTCATAAGATGACTAATTTTACACCGGACACTGTAATGACACTACTTAGAAGATTTAGGTGACAGAATGGTTTGGTGAAAATTATGTGGACTCTCTAAATACTAATAGGTCAAGCCAAATTCCAGGATTTAGTCTACGTTTTCTTGAGAAAGTTATTAAGTCTTTCTAATTATCTATTCCTCATTTCAAAAATTGAGGTCATATAACCTACCTTACAGTTTTGAACAGATGATAAAACAGGTAATACACATTTAAATGCCAGATATCAGGAGACACTCCAAAAGTGCTGATATCCAACTCACTGTAGCAAATATAAACATAAGTGATATAAAACCACTTGACTTTTCAATGAACTAATTAAAAGGGTCATTTTAGGACACACATAAAATGAAAGATCTCTGATCTGGCAGTCAGGAACCCTGAATTTGAATTTTGGCTCTTAGCTGTTATGCATCCTCATTGAGTAGAAATCACAGGCACAAGACTTTTGTGCCAGGGCCAATTAAGAGCCACCATTTCCAAACTCCCTGTGTGATCCGGAGCAAGTTGCTTGAACAGGACAGATCTCAGGTTGTAAAACAAATCAGTAGGCAAGGATTCCAGTGGTCTTGTGCCTGTAGTTCCAGCACTTTGGGATCCCTAGGCAGGCAGATCACTTGAGGTCAGGAGTTTGAGACCAGCCTGGCCAACATGGCAAAACCCTGCCTCTGCCAAAAAAAAAAAAAAAATTAGCCGGTGTGGTGATGCATGGCTGTAGTCTCAGCTACCCGAGAGGCTGAGGCAGAGGCAGGAGAATTGCTTGAACCTGGGAGGCAGAGGTTGCATTGAGCTGAGATTGCACCACTGCAATCCAGCATGGACAACAGAGTGAGACTCTGTCTCAAAATAATAATAATAACAATAATAACAGATTAATGACTGCAATTATCTTGAAATGTCCTTCCAGATCTGAAATGGTATGATTACTAACACTTAATGTTTAAAAATATTTAATGATGGATCTCACCTTATTTTTTTTCCTGAAAATTGATTTTAAGATGGTAAATAATGCAAGTAGTTGAGAGGAAATACGAGAAAAGTCAGCTCCTCCAGTTTCAATTGTCATTTGAATCCTAAATCAGAGACAGATTTTCCATGAGAAAGAGTTAACTTGGAAGAGCGTGTGGTATGTGTGCATCTTTACAAATCCAAATCTTTCCTATTCTCAATGAAAAAAAATGTACGTCCAGTCGATGGCTGTCAGCTACTGTCAGGCGATTTGTTTATGACTCATTGTCCCTTTTACCTTTGTAGCATCATGCATTTTCATTAGGAGTGCTTACAAACCTAGTGACCTCTCTACCTGCCACATGGAAATGAATGTTAGCATGTTGCGGAAGACAGTTATCCTAGGTGAAAAGAGCCAAACATCTCAGAAAATTGACTGATATTCATAAAATGAGTTAAAAAACCCAGGGGATTAAAATGAAAGAACCAATTTGCATTGAGCCAATATAATAGATATCTCAAGGTCAGTGGCTCAATTTCCATATGCAATATTGATTAAAGTCACCATTGTTACCATTTAAGAGTCTTCCTGTGTGCCTGCTATAATGCACTCATGTTATGTTACAAATGTGGACATTTAGATTTCAAGGGGTAATGATATCTCACCTAAAAAACAAACAAACAAAAAATCCAAAAAAAAGTCCCACTGCAATTTTACTTGATGAAGTTCACTCTTCAACAAATTGTACAGTGAGTGCTATTCTGGTGGCCACACCATCTATTTGCGGAAGAAAATCTCTCTGAATGTAATCAAAAAAGAAATAAACGAAGGTAGAAAGCGAAAGACAGAGTGATACTAAAAAGAAATAGAAACTAAAGAAAAATAGTTCTGCTAAAATAGATGAAAAGAACAAAAGAAAGAAAGAAAGAGAAAAATAAGAAAGAAAGGGAAAGAAGCAGGAAAGCAAGGAAGGAAAGAAGACAAAACAGAGCACAAATTAAACTATTTGCAGAAAAGCTGTGAGCCAAAATGAGAGTATCAGAAATGGGATTTTTGTGTGACAATGCAGAATGGAAAAGGAGCAAAGGGATTTGCTTGTATGCATGTTAAAATCTAACTGTTTCCCTTAAGGAGTGCGTATTAGTGTCTCTTTTGATCAGTAAGTCAATGTTTCAACTGTGTTATCACTGCCTTCCTTGTGGCTTTTAATAATCATTCTTGAAGTAGAAGTGTTTTTGCAGACATATTGGGAGATGCTCTTCTCACTTGGCTGATTATTTAATCCACCCTGAAGCTGTCTGTCTGTCTGCAGGACAAGGTGTTCATGCAGATTGAAAGCCAGGAAAAGCCAAGAAGGGGGTTGACATCTTAGAACAAATTAACTTACATAATGGCACTGTCAATCCACTCTCTCTTCACTTTCCATTGTCTTGGTTTATACTAAATTTGATCAGCATCTCTTCGGGTTTGCTTTGTTCCCCACCCATCAGTTGGTTATCTCTGTTATTTCAGTTTCTCTGAACTCCTACTAAGTGCCAGGCTTATATGAGTGCCACAAGGAATGTGAGGAGCATTTCTACCCCACAAAGGAGTAGACAGGTAATGTCATGCAAAAACGTGGCTGTGACTGCAACAGCTAAGGAACCAGACTAGGGAACAAATGAGAAGGATTTTCTAAAAGTTGTCGACCTGTGATACATTAGGTCTGAGGGGGTAACTCCCCATGAATTGAGGAAATCAGGACATTTTCATGGAGGACGTGAATTAGCAGGATTCCTAATGATGAGACTGATGAAGTTGGCCATTTCACGCTGAAGGAAGCATGCAAGCTTATTTGGCAAAGGAACTTAATCTAAATGTCAAATTCTGAATGATTTTTAGTGGCTGTCTTAAGTGCTGCCCTGAAATGAATCTTAAAAATGCTTCCATACTCAGTCACAATCAATTAGAAGGGTCTGCTATGGTTACAGCATGGCAAGAGGTATCTGCAGTAACTGCCATAGTCAAAAAATTTTTTAAAAAATCTAGTAAACCAAAGCACTAAGTTCAGAGTGAGTGGAGAGAAAGTTTCACACAGAGGGTATGAGAGATTGGTTAGTAAAAGGAATTTGGAGGCAGATTATAAAGGCTGTGGATGTCAGGCTGAAGAAATTATATACTGTGAGGAAATTATTCACTCATATCTTCTCTATTCACTATATTATGTGTGAAAATCTAGTGGGACAAACTTTGTTTGACTTAAGCTATAGGTATACCATCCACACAATTTAAACACTGTCAGTCACTTATCATTTCCCAGTCCTTCAAGATATTTTATTTTCCTTATTGCATATTGCCTTGCGTGTAGTTCATACTTAGTTAAAATCATATGGGTTCCCTGTTTTCCCAGATCTCTTCATAGGTGTGACAGGACAGATAACAGACATCTGGAAAATACTGCAGAGTGCTCTAAGTGCAGTAGTCAGGGTGGAGAGTTTGTGGATGGGCAGAGATTGCAAATAATTCTTATAGTAGTCGCCTCATCAGCAGACTGGATCTTGGAGGTCAAGCAAGATGTCCATATGCATAAACTGCAAGAGAAAATAAATAAGAAATTCTAGGTTAAAGCAATGAACAACAATGATGGAGGAAGGAAAGAGCAATGAGCACTGTTGCATGCCGGCCTGACAATACCTGGAGTCTCACGTTGTAGTAGAATCATGTACTTAAAATTGTAGACAGAATCTACCGATGCCTCTGACTCCCATCACCCTGGTGCATTTGCTAAATGTGCATGAGCTGTTTGCTAAGCACTAATGAAGGTTGTGTTAAAACATTATAAAGATAACAAAAATTCAGGTGCCTTTTCTGGAGGTACTAATGATATCATAGGCACAGAGATAGCAAGTCCAAAATGTGCATTCAAATAAAAAGCATGTTTTTATAATGCTTTAGCTTAGTTCAGGCCCTCCTGTTCTCCCACCTGCACTTCTGCAGTATAATGTAATGGTTAAAAGTAAGATTTCTGAAGGCACTCTAACTCTGTGATCATGAGCAGGTTACCTAACTTCCCTTTACTGCACACTTCTGATCTATAAAATAATACCTGCATCATAAGTACCTATATCCTAAGGTATTCCTATTATAGGTACAGGTATGAGGAACCTATTTATGTGCAGTCAATGAGATAAAGCACTTATAAAAGTCTTGTTTTATGTTTGTTGTTGTTTTGTTAGTATTGCAATTACCTCTTAAATGGTATTCCTGCCTTCCATTGTCCCTTATAACATCTACACTTCACCCAACCTCTAGGGCTATATATTTTTGACAGCTATCATGGAGGTGATATATATACACCTACTGGATATTTTTCAACATGAAAGAGGCCTGGTAGACTAATGTCCAAGTTTCTCAGCCTGGAAGATAAGGACCCCATGAGTTGGCTAATTTAACTTTCTTGGCATATGATCTTCCAACTTCTTATACTCTCCCATGTATTCTATACTCCAGCCACACCTAGCTATATGTCAGAGAAGTTAAATGACGCAAGGTTAGAGGGTTACGAGGTTATTCAGAGAGGTATTTCCAAGGATCTTCTCAGATTCTTATGCCTTTGCTGTTTCCATCAATCCATTCTGTACAGCACTTGAGAGCTGCTGTTGAACCAAGATCATGTATTCACAATGTCTGTCTCTGCCACTTGACTGAGCTTTTGAGGGCATCTTGTCTCATTCATTTCCCAATTATCTGCACCTGGTACTAAGTAGAAACCAAAATGAGATTTAATGCATACTTGATAAAAGTGAGTAGTCAGGTAGATGTAGTCATAGATACACTTATTTATACATTAATAATTCACTGAACTTCTGGTGGATTAATCAAACAAACTAAACACTATTACCACCAAGTATTCACATAAATGCTTTTGCTTATAATGAGAAATGTTCATGGTGAAATTTTCAAAGAGAATGGCAAGTCAGACAAGTATGTATGCTGATGAGGGAGATTTTGGCTCCTGCACATATAATGTGGTACCCACTCTCTCTGTCTATGTGCAATATCGTTATGGAAGATGACAGATACATTAAGTCTTAGTTTAGTGTTGCTACAAAGGAATATATCTGAGGCTGGGACATTTATAAAGGAAAAAGGTTTATTTGGCTCAAATTCTGATGGCTGCAAAGTTCAAGATTTGGCATGTGTATCTGGTGAGAGCCTCAGGCTGCATCCATTTATAGTGAAAGTGATGCAGGAGATAGAAATAAATTATTTAGGCAGATAGTGAAGGTAAAGAAGAGAAGGCAGGCAGTGCTTCCCTTCTAACAAAAAGCAGCCATGAAAATCATTTCTTTTCTAACAAAGAGCAGCCTGAAAAATTGAGCTACAAACAAATAAGGAAGCTAGAAGCTTGCATGGGGGAATGCCAGCAGCGGTGCCAATAGAAAAGGGCTACCTGGGGGCCAGACATGTCCACCATGGAGGCTCCATCTTCCTTTTTTTTTTCTTTGATACCACATGCACAGTAATAAAGAAATGGGCAAAATGGCACAGTTCAGGCAGAGAACCTGCCTGCATAAATGATTAGTGTGGGACTACCAGAGATTCACACTGTATGCATATGACACACCTGGTCCAACCAGTTTTTTGTGCCTTCTGTAGATCAGACACCACCTCCTCACCAGCTCATTTATAAAACTCCCTGCATTCCACCATGGGCCTGGCAACCCATTTTTCTGGGACCCTTCTCTGCAGAGAGCTATTCTTTTTCTTTCCCCTGCTAAACTTCCACTCTTAACCTCACTCTTTGTGTGTCTACGTCCTTGTTCTCCATGGACTTGAGACAACAAACCTTGGGTGTTACTCCAGGCAATGAGGCTGCTTCAAAAGGTGAAGGGGAGCTGAGGAGCTGATGTGTGCAGGGATCACATGGCAAGAGAGGAAACGAGACAGTGGCAGGGAGAAGTGAGGGTGTCAGGCTCTTTTTATCAACCAGCAGTAGCAGGGAAACAAACAGAGAGAGAACTCACGCACCCTGGAAGAAGTGTTAATCTATTAATGATGGATGCATTTCCAGGACCCCCCACTGGGCTACACCTCCAACATTGAGGATCAGATTTCAACCAAACATCCAAACCACAGCACAACGTTAGACTCAAAATTTCTGACAAACAGGAAGAATTTTCCTTTCTTGCTTTTGACTTCACCTGTTAACATAAATGGCTGTAACATTGTGTGTGTGTGTGTATATATGTGTGTGCGTATGTTTAGGGTTAGCAGTTTTGCCACATAGATTTCATATTATTGGAATTTTACTAAAACCCAGTGAGAGAGGTGAGACGAGGATAATTTCTTCCCGATTACTGATGAAGAACCCCAGGTTCAGAGAGTTAAATGCAATCTTTTACTGAGAGTTAGCGGAGGTGTGACTGCAGAAAAAGGAAAAAGGAGAGGTGAAAGCACTGTATACATATAAAAGTGACATTGACAAAAGACTGCCATAATAAATTAGCATTCCCATCTTGACTGATCCAACCAGCAGGAACAAATTCACAGGGCAAGTAGAAAGGAAAATGGGGAGGATTCTTTTACAATTTGTCAAACAGCGGCTACTAGAAACTCATCTCTAAAAGAGAAACAAATCAAAGCAAAAATAGAACAATCGCTACTTTATTTTTTAAATGTCTTATCTCTAGCAACAGGGCCCAGAATCCATCCTAGATTTTCTGACTCCAAACTGGTACATTTCCAAAATTGTATATTTCACATCTAGCAATAAGATAAGTGCATGGTTTACAATTGTGAATATCCTCACAGAAGCGCCCCAAATTCCAAGGTCCTGAATATATCATGCAAAACCAATGATCAAAAAGGGACACAATGTTTCGCACTATGTGTTTAGCACCCTCCACACCCTCTCTGTGTTCACTTTTCTTTGTAAAGTGGCTTTTTTTTCTCCTTACTCAGTACAGTGTTAGTCAGTAATTCAAACAAAAGAAAAACATAAATGATACTTTAATATTAGGTCTTGGGGGATTTCAGTGATTTATATTCTCTTTCTTCAGCAATATTTGCTATAAAGCTACTGAAGGTAATATTTAGAGAAAGTGGGTATTTTGCCACAAAATCACCTTCTTATCCTCAGAGCATTTCCTTGATATCTATCAGCAGTTCATAAAGACATTCACACTTTATGAGCAATATGTTGACTTCCCTTTGCAATGGCAAGGAGAAAAAATAAAAATAAACTTTCACTGAAGAGGACCACAATGTCTCCCCAAATGAAATTGCGTGATAAACCAAATAAAATAGTCACAAAACTTGGAAGTAGGTTTTAGTTTGTTTTCACATACTCTGCTTCAAATGTGTACACTGGGAAGATTTATTTGATTTATTTTAACTCAGTCTTCTGTGAAAAAAAGAAACTACAGTGGAATTCCCATTAACCTATGTCCAGGATGTTAAGTGAGGATGATGATTATTGTTTTGAAATATTGTTAGTAGGGAGGAAGGCAGGCAGAGATACAATATTATAATTCTGTTTGTGTCTGAATTGTAGCTGAAGACTAAAACTATTTCTGCAATGTCCACTGGAATAGGTTATACTGTTCCAATTCTTTGTAACTTCTAGACCTAACATTTGTATTTTCAGAGATGATTTTATAGGAAATCAAAGTAATCTGAAACATTCGATATTGAATAAAAACTTTAAGCTCAGGAACACTACTTTAAATGTGTATACTTCCCACTTTAAGGGGACAATTTACTTGATAATGTTAGTTTGAAAGGATGTTGATTTAATATAATTTGTTCTCCCCAAGCTGCAGTCATACATACAGTGTTGTCTTTTTTTTGTCTGTACACCATCTGTGTGATACAATATTTTAATCAACTCTTTTCTCTAAAAACATAAAATAAACATTTGTTTTGAAAGAAAACTTTATATTCATACCTAAAAATAAGAAAATTATTTTTATTTGCCATAAATGCAAGGTAAACTTAGAAATGAATTGAATGAATGCAAAACAATATTCTTAAATTCTAACAAGGTACTTGGAGTCCGTTTAAGGTTCTGAGCCTGAGGCCAGCATTCTACTTGTTAGAGATCAGCGCTGGCAGGGAGCTGAAATGTTCTCTCTTGACAAAATCAGAGGGTTGAAGGAAAATTGGAAAGCAAGTAACTTTCCCACCTATTTATTTTCCACATCTCTGTCCCATCAGAAATCGCCATGGGGACTCACGACCTGCAGCATGACAAATGCTGGGGTCTTCTAAAAAGTTTGGTCTGAAGGGAAAACACAGATAGAAATCCTACACTTGCCGCCTATCATGTGAATGATTTTGTGAATGATTTAGGGAAGTCAATATCTTCTTCATCTAAAAAATGGAATTAATAACATCTTTATCTCTAAACCATTGAGTAGATTAAATGGAACAGCATTCTGAAAAACTCCAACATATAGTGGTTGCTCAACTAATTCCAGTTACCATCACCCCTCAACACGTTTTCTTTTGGTTTTTATCTACTCTACAAACACGAAGACAGCATCTGTTCCAAGCCCGTGTCCTCAGCCTTTGTTTTGCATCTTCTTCCTCCACATGATAATCTTCTCTTGTGTAATTCATTCACTCTTCCATTTTGCTAGAAACTTCTGAGGCTTTTATTTCTGAGGAAGATCACATCCAATATTCTGACAGTCTCCCCAAATATATCTGCCTGTTTCCTTGAGAATGCTGCTGACAAAACAATGAATAAATAATAGATAGATGAAAAGCTAGTCTTAATCAAATCCAGGTTAGCTACCTCTGGGTAGGGGTAAATGGAAAGACTTTGAAAGCAAAAAGATTCTGTAAATGAGACTTTGAAACCGTATCATTTGAGTATAAGATCATGGGGTAAAAAATAAGTTCCTCTTTTTAAGAAAAAAACAGCTTTAAAAGTCCCATTAGGCTTTTAAAAAAAGGCTTCTTGAACATCAAATATCTTTTGCAAAACACTTCATTGATTTAAGTGTAAATTAATCAGAAATGCATAGATCCTATTTCCCTTAAAATACACATGGATTTTTACATCCAGATGCAAAAAGTTTTTCCTGTTTCCCATCACTTCAAAATTTAAGAGTGCTTTAGGTGCTCAAGACTGACTCAAAAGTGTTAAGCCTTGTCCTTGATCCTTGCAAAGCATAAGAAGTGGTAATTTTGACATGAGATTTCTTTAGTCTTCTATATGAATACTAAAGGAATGTGCTTTCTTAGAATTGCTAACAGAAAATACATAATTATTAAGCAATGCGACCTTGGTAATCTTTCTAGGCTATACTGTGGCACTGCAGAAAAAAACAATGTGTTCAAAAATCTCAGACTTGTTTTCCAACTTCAACTCTGACTAAATGTCTCTGGTTTTCTCATCTAAAAAATGGGGGTACAGGACAGGACCTATTTATCTTGGAGCTTGCTGTGGGATAGACATAAGATGATAAATCAACGAAAACGTATTGAGCATCTCTTCTGTGCTACTGAGGATTCAAAGATAAATGAATAAAATACTTCTCCCTGGTCTTAAAGGAAACTCCCAGCTCTGGAGGAAGAAGGCACTCTGGGAATCTATTTTAGCACTCTGTCTTTGGAATGAGATGACCATAGTGAGTCATCTCACATGGAGGCAGCGGAGGCAGTATACTCTGCCTGAGGGATCACTTACATTCTGAATGAGAAATTGCTCTGTAAACACTGAGGTACTAAATTATGAGGCACTAAGAAGCAGATGGATTCTCATTAATTCTTGGTGTCATTATAATTATTATTGCTACTAGTATTACCATTACGCAAATCATCATTTGGAATTTGAATTGTTTCCCTATGTTCACTCTTAATCTTCACTGTTTTATTTTTGCTCTAGAAGATTGAGTTTTCTGGTTTTGTTTCTTTTCACTTTATTTTGCCATCCTCTTTACTCCCTCTTTCTTTTCCAGTGAAATCTGTTATCCTCATTGAGCTCCCCACACCAATCTGCTGGGCCATCTGATTTTTCTTAACTCCAATTCTGGATCTATTTCTAGCTAACTGCTGACAATAATGCCATAGTTATCCTTGCAGTCATATTCATTTGTTTGTTATCTTAAATAATATAATTTTTGAACATTGACTACATATCAGGCTTTGGGCTAGATCTGGGATACACAGATATGGATATACATAGATATGGATAATAGACTCTGCCTTCATGGAGCTCGAAATCAATCCAGTGAGGGTGGAAGATAAATAAACATAAAGTTATAGGACAGTGTATCGAGACTGATGCTGTAGATACGCATTAGGCGTAGTAGGAGCTTACAAGTGAGGAAGCATGGATGTAAGTGAAAACTTAAAAGTACATGTCATATTTATGATCCATCTAGAAAGATAAGATGGCCACTCTTCATAAGGAGGTAGCCTAAGCAAGGAAAAGTCATTTCTCTATGCTTAGGGTCTGTTCAATAAGTTCATCCCAATTGAATCCCCAGATTATGGAGCCAAGCCTCCTGGCAAGTCCAAGAAGTTGGGGGAAAGGGGTTGAGCCCCTTTATAATCACCAGCAGCACCGTAACAATGCATATCCAAAGATACCTAAAATCTATGCCAAACAGTGTTCTTGCTAGTTCTTGGACAAGCCAGACCCTCTTGTTCAGCTCCAACCAAGGCATTTCCATCCAGATTTTTCCCTCGAGACCTTCCCATGTATGAGGCTGGTTAAGACTCAGTCTCCAAGACCCACAGCTTCCAGGTAATTGAATAAGTAAAAACATCTCAACAGAGTTCATCAATGGGGAAATGGATATGAGGAAGACCCATTGTTCAGAGGGTACTTCTCATCTGTAGCCCTGGACTGGTCAAGAACACACCCACCGGATATTCTGAATGCTAGCATGAAGATCAGTGACCAGACCTTTCCTCCGTCTGTAAGTTTGAGTGGTTTCCAGACTGCAAACTGGTATCAGAGCCTGTTTCCCTGTAAAAACAGAAGACCTTTCCTCCCACAAGGATCTTGGCCCTAACACTTTCCTTTCTCTCATTTATGCCTCAGGATTCCCTTATTTCTTCTTTAGGTCATTAAATACAAAATATTAACCCATATTTATTTACCAGATTATGAAACTGAAGCAACCCCTCTTCTAACATTAGCTTCCTTTAGTCTTGTATTAATGAAGAAGAATAGAGAGACAAACAAAAAACAAACAAACAAACAAACAAAAACATTTTTGGCCGGGCGCAGTGGCTCAAGTATGTAATCCCAGCACTTTGGGAGGCCAAGGTGGTCTGATCATGAGGTCAAGAGATTGAGACCATCCAGGCCAACATGGTGAAACCATGTCTGTACTAAAAATACAAAAATTAGCTGGACGTGGTGGCATGCGCCTGTATCCCCAGCTACTTGGGAGGTGGAGATAGGAGAATGGCTTAAACCCAGGAGGCGGAGGTTGCATGGAGCCAAGATTGTGCCACTGCATTCCAGCCTGATGACAGAGCGAGACTCCATCTCAAAAAAAGAAAAAAAGAAAAAAGAAAAAAAATACAAAACACAATTTTACTCCCCAGGAAGAAATGCTGTTACATGTGCAAGGCATTAACTGTTTAGAACACGATGATTTGGAGAATGATGAAAGGAGGGTTTACCTGGAGTCCTGAAAATATTGGAGAACAGTGGATAACAGCATTTAAAGGGCTAATTGAGAGTGGAATGAATGCCTGAATGTCCTGTAGCCACAAGACAGAATGGTACTCTAAGAGGAGTAGCCTAGCTGTAGGAATCACAAAAGGACCTGTTCTCTAACCATCTGCTCTTCTTAGGTAAGTATCAGTGGGCTCACCTGAGAGGAAACCAGCATGTACATCAAAAACTGGACATTTATTTTTCACTGCATCCTTTAATACAACAACCTGTGAGTTAAATATCTTTATACACAAAGGCGAATGAGACTCAAAGAGATTACCAACATGATTCACCAGCTGGTTCAATTTACAGAGTGTACTAGTCCATTCTCATGCTGCTAATAAAAACGTACCTGAGACTGGGCAATTTATAGGGGAAAGAGCTTTAATTGACTCACAGCTCGGCATGGCTGGGGAGGCCTCAGGAAACTTACAATCATTGTGAAAGGGGAAGCCAGCATGTCCTTCACATGGCAGCAGCAAGGAGAAGTGCCAAGCAAATGGGGAAAAAGCCCTTTGTAAAACCATCAGATCTCATGAGAACTCTCATTATCATGAGAAGAGCATGAGGGTAATCACCCCCATGATTAAATTATCTTCCACTGCGTCCCTCTCAGGACATGTGGGGATTATGGGAACTACAACTCAAGATGAGATTTGGGTGGGACAGAGCCAAATCACATTACAAAACTAGTAATGTGTTCAGTCAGAACTTGGAATCAGATCTATGTGACTCCAAATGTCTTGCTATTCCTTGCAGGCTTTACTCTCCCACCAACAAATAAAGGAGTTACCGTTTTCAAAGTCTTGAGACAAACAAAGTAGCTTGGCTGGTGCATACATGACAAATAGGTTGCATTATAAAGTGATATGGAAGAGATAAGCAGAAGTCTATTTGGGATTTAGAGAAGCAAAATACATTTCCCTTCACAGTTTCTTCATCTGAAAAATTAGGGAGTTATAGAGAATGAATGAGATAACATATGTAAATCAGTTTCTATAGTGCCTGGCAAGATATTAAGCCCTCAAGCTTAAGAATACCAATTACAACTGTTAGTGCCATTTATTATCATTTTCTATTCCAGAAAAGTGATTATGTGCCTTATGTAATTTGAGGTTAGAAAACAACCCAGTGAAAAATAAGGTGTTCCCTGCTCAGGCACAATGAGATAATTTTAGGGAAGAAAGCCGGAATACCATTATGCAAAATAGAGGAATGATAAAAAATTCATTAGGTTTCCTGATTTGGACAAGTCAGGTACGTTGGCTTTTCTGTGCTTTGGGATAATGTAGGAGTCAGTCTCACATACTTCCATTTTAAATGAGTTATCGTTTCTGTTTGGGTTTCTTATCAGAAAAGACCAGTGAAAGTTTCAGTACATTAGAGCATATGAGAGCACTTTTTGTTTTTCTTATGTTGTTGTCTTCCTCTGATTTCCTAATAATCTTCCCTTCAAAAATCTACAGCACATGTGATCTGCTTGGAAAAAAGCTTTGGGGCTACCTTAGTGAGCTAGACTCTATGATACTAAAATAATTCAACCAAGACAAGACATATTATTAGACTGAACAGAGACTAGGTGATGAGATCCAAGGTAATCTCACCAGAAACTAGACCTTCTCTAGACAACATTAATTTGGATCAGAGTATCTGAACTACATTTTTTTTTTGTTTTCTCTCATCTTTTAACTGTATATGTTGAAGACTACTCAGGTTATTAGCTTAATAATTTTTCCCACATGCAGGGACACGTGTCATGCTTACATCCTTTAAAGACCAATGACCTGCGCTCTGGTTTTCTTTTGTTCAAGAGCTCGCTCTGTAACCTTAGGATCAGAAGTCAAAAGCCTTACCCAGCTCTTTTCTGTAAAATGAAGAGGTTGAACTAGACGATCTCTGAGGGCCCTTTGGGCTCTAAAAGCCTGTAACTCTGTAAAATCAAAGTAATAATATATCGTCTTCTCACCTCACAAGATCATGGCAAGGATCACATAGGAGAGCTGATGTGCTTGGAAATATATAAAAGGATATACAAACCTATATAGCAATAGCAGAACTGTGACTTAACCTTAGACTCTAACAGTAAGGAGGTAAACAAGACTTTAGATGTCATTTGGTTTCATTATTTTCAAATGGTCTCCAGAATGATGCTTGTAATGTTGAATCAAAATTACCTTTGTTGCTTTCTTAAAAAAATACATATTCTTTTGGAGAGTTTGATTTAATTGGTTATCCATGGAATCTAGGATCTATATTTACAAAATCACTCGCAATTAAAGATTCAGATTCTCTTTGTAAACACATAATGTTTAGCTTCTCTTTCCTTGCAACTTATGAATCCATTCTATAGTGAGGTATTGCATTATTTAAAAGTAGGTTATAATAGTCACTTGTTAGTATTTTAATATTGGGAGGCAGTGCTAAACAACAACTGAAGTTGGAAAACATGGGTTTAAATTATACTCTTTATTAACTGTGTAATCTTGAACAAATCACTTAACTTCTCTGAGCCTCAGTTTTCTCCTATTTTAAAGGATACAAACAAGAGCCGCTATCCATAGTGCTTTAATAATTAAAGAGATACTGCATGAGAAGAAAGTAATGAAGTATGTCATGTTAGCTTGTCTTTCTCCTTTCTTGCCCTTCAAAGTATTGTAGCCATGAGGATATTAATAAAACACAATGCTGCATAGTAATCACATCACTATAATAGTAATCTCCAAGTTGTGTAACAGGTGTTTAGATATCTTACCATCTGAACAGATGCCAACACATAAATTTGTTTACAGGTATCTCCTCCTTTCTCAGAGACTAAGAGCTTAGTGGGTGGCATCTGGGTGAGTAAAAATACCTTCTGTTATTGTTAGTTTGTTTTAAAATTTAGAAAGATATGCCCAAATGTATGTCTTGCAGAAATTTTGCCTTACTATTTAGCTATATTTATTCATACACAGATATGTTTGCAAAAACAAGTATATTTCTCTTCTGCAAATATCCTTTTCCATTTTCTACCATTCCAAATCTCTTAAGTAAATCCACTATTTACAATAGAGCTGTTTTAACGACATGTTTATGAAAATAGAGATCGTGATCACAGTTTCCCTATGGACTACCAAAGAGAATTTGAAACCCCGTTAGTAGTTGCAAGATGAAAGTCAAGTTCAAATGTATATCGAATTGTATCTAAGGAACCGAAATTGTTTTAGAAACCTCAGTTAGACCTCACACCACCCCCCCTGAGGATGGAAAGAAGTATTATGCACTCTTATGGAGACGCAAACTTAAAACCCATAGAGAGGTTAATCATTTTGCATCAAAAGCCTTACAGCTGGTCTGTGATGGAGTGAGGAACAAAACAGGATTTCTTCCTAGGGAGTAACTTACCTTCTTTTATTTGCCTGATTACCAGAGTGTATGAAACTTCTGGAAAATTATGATGAATGTTCAAAAGAAGCCCCTGAGAAACGATTAGCATTTGTTTCCCAGTTTAGAAAATGAGTGATTAGTTTTTCATGCAAAAGCAACAGCGCCTTTTTTTGTTTTGCTAAACACTTAGGTGGAAATGACCCCTTTGAGGAAGGAGAAAAGAAGAGCAGAGCCATTCAGGAATGAGGATGGCAATTGGTAGAATATTTCTCTTTCTTTCTTCTTTCCTCCTCCTTGTACATAGCAACCTGCACAGATATTGCACGCTAGAGGGCACTTGAGGTAGAAGAAAAAAAGCCTCGACATCCACTCTAACAGGACTAGTCGCCTATGCAGGCGGGAGACGGCAGCCTAAAAGCAGTGCCCTGATTTCCACATGGCAGCGTCTTTAGCAAAAGAACAAACAAAAATCCTTAGTATTATCCAGCTTTGACTAATAAAAGAAGCATGTTCACATTCTCAATAATTCATTTCCCTTCAATATCTTGTAACATTTGTCCACTGCATTTATATGTGGTCTTCTCTCTAATAAGCGACTGGATAACTAATCACAACTATAAATTCCATTTTACACATAGTAAGATAATTGTTTTGCCTTCACCTCCCCTCCTCCATACATCTGTATTCCCCTGTACATCTGTAATGGTACCTTAGTGTAAGGGTGCAAATATCAAATAATGGTAATCTTCTAAGCCAAACTTAAAATTAATTAAATTTAATTATTATATTTTAGTATTAAATATACTCTGTTATACCAACGTAGTAGTATTTCAGGGAGTGGGTTACCTTTTATACTCCTCTTTCTTCTTTTTTTATTCTTACTCTTTTTTCTTCTCTCTTCTTTTTACTTGGAACACATTGTGAACTATTTTTAATTTTTTCCTCCTTTTTGCTCCTAAGTTAAACAAGAGTGGTCTAGAATCTTAATCTAGTTGGTATTCTCTTACAGAAGAAAAAAAAAAGATAGAAAAAAACCAAAACACTAATATGCTAAGTGTGTAGTCCACAAAAGCTGAACTGGTTTATTGGATAGCTTTGTACCAGTCCTCTTAAATCTATCCAGTACCCCACCTGCTGCCCACCCGACCAAGTTTCTGTTCAGAAGCTGAATTGAAGCTTATCTCTTTTCTAACACCTGGGAAGATGGGAGATAATGCCATTTGGAAAACCTTCTCCAAAATGCTCTCAGCACAGATGTGGTTTTCAGAAAGTGTTTACACCTCCATTTACTGAAAATATAATGACAAGCTCAAGATTAGTAATTATAGTCAATATTCAGAGATTCAGGCCTAATTTCAGGGACAGCTAAAACCAGCAAGCCAAGAAATGTAGAGCGTCACAACTCTGAATAGCAAGCTCAGTGATGATTTTATGCCAAGAATTCATAACTACTTCTAAAGAAATCAATTTAGTTTTTCAAATCCCATGCTAAACATTAGTGAGGTACTCAGATGATAAATTTAGTGTGCTTACACTTTTATTCTTCTTTTCAAATCTTGTTTTTTAAGATAGTAGTTTGTCTTAGAATATTCTGGGACAAAAACAGTAAACGTTAATACAATCTACTATTTTATTTTTTTCTTCTCTTTATTTATGTCACATGAGAAAGAAATTGCCTAAAGCAGTGTTCTCAGACTTTATCAGGTAACAGAATCTCCTGGGACACTTGCTGAAACCCAGATTTCTGAGCCCCACTCAGATTCAGGGTCCAATAATTTGCATTTCTAACAAATTCCAGTGAATGTTGAGGCAGAAGCTTGTCCAGGGTTTCAGGTTGAAAACCACTGGCCTAAAGGAATCCTCAGAATTGCTCACATTTGTTTAACGGGAGCACCATTGTATCTTCTCATAAACTTAGTAAGAGAATGGTTTAAAGCAAATTCATAAACAAACAAAACAGCTATCCTAAATTTACTTAAACATTTACAAACTTCTCAAAACTTCTTTCTTAATGTTTTTATTCTTACGACTTAGGCTTCAATACTGGAATCCAAAATAAAATTTTTGTTTCTTATGCTTAATGCCAGAGTTGTTATATATTACTTACCCACGCCCCATACCCCAAATAAAGGGCGTGGTTTCAGACATCTTCATCCTAATGAAATACAGGAAAGGGACTCTGCATTTCTGGAAAAATATTACATGGTAATTTGAGTTGGTCTTTTTCATAAGTCAGATTCTTGAGATTTTATTTTAAATGATAATACCTGGCACATAGATATCACATTACAAGCAATTCAATAAATCTAAAGGTTACCATATCATAATATGGTAAATTCATTTTGGTTTTAGTTTGTTCTATTTTTTAATTCTACATTGATGAATGAAAACTACAAAACATTGCATTTTAATGCAGCCAATAATAGTTATGTTCCATTCTGTCATTTCCTGCTCCAACCAGAGAAGCTGGAGTCTTCCTAACACTCTCTCCGTCTTCTTCAGCTCTGTTTCCTATGAACCATCTGATTCCCTACTCTGCAACTAACTGGCCACTTGGTTTACTGTCTCCCTTGGTCAAAATTACGACAAAGGTTCCAGTCATAGTGAAAAAATAAAAGTATCTTTCACTACATGGAGTCCCTCTGTATCTCATTCACTCTCCACAGTAGATTCCCTTGCAAAACTGCCTGTCTGTCACGGAGACCCAGGCTAGAGACATCCTGCCTCATTCTACTTTTTGCATTAGTCAGCCAAGGTTATTCTGAATGCAGTCTTCTCTCCCTCCTCCCAACTCCTTCTCCAATTATACTCCTGCCCTATCAGATCATTCCTCACCCTTCCTCCCCTGCAATGCTCCACAACACACGCAATTTCAGTCGCCATTCTAAAAAGCCTGTGTACTACTGTGTTCCTCTTCCCGCTGGAAGGCTGTAACCCTGGAGAGGATGTTGAGGATGTTGAAAGAGAGCATCGTCTACTTTCTTAAGGGGGTAGGCTCACACCATTGTGACATTGCACTGCATCTTATTAAGACTGGGTGGAATTGTTAAAGAGATAAATGCCTTGTCTTTCAGCATCCCTGATTATTTTAGAAATATCCTTATAGGGGCTTTTTAACATTATCCAAATCCTCTATCACACTGCTTAATCATTCAAACCTCTCTTAAGAATTAGTCAGGAAATTCCTACTCCTACGCTTTCAGTAGATATTAGCAGGTACAGATAGGGTTACCCTGAATTCCAGAGGACCAAAATTCAGGGAAGATAATGTATATAACTGCTGTAAGAGTAAATATGGACGAGATGAGTTAAAGCAAACTCTTCTTAACCCTAGATACCCAGAGCCGTTGGATTCTGGCTCTCTTTAAAAACCATTGGATTCTGACTATCTTTGTCAGCATAGTTTGTTAAGAAAATGAGATTTGAGGATATTGTCTAACAATCTGGGTTTTTCTTTTTTTTTGAGATGAGTTTGTTACTTGTGACAATCCCCAGCTTTCAGTAGCATATGACTTTTATTTTAGTTCTCATAGGTGTAAGAAGTTACCCCAAGGAAAGGTTCAAATTATTTGTTCGAAGTGAAAATGAATGTCTGAAATTAAGCACAACCCAAAATGTGATCTATTTCTTTGTCCACTTGGGACTGTCTGGTCTAGCAGCAGTCATAATTTGATTGAGCCTTGACTGCTGCTCCTTTTTCCAAGACAGAATTAGCCAATTCCAATACCTTGTAAGCAGACACAGTCTGAGAAGAGAACAAACAGTTACTTAGTGACTGCCTGGGGGGAGAAAAATACCACCTGGTTCTCTTCACCTCTCCCTCTCTGAAATTATCCACTAAGTTTCTTGCCCATGACAGCTCCAAAGTGAAACAAACCGATATTAGAGCTACAGTCAATATTCTTTTTTACATTTCACAATGGGTTGTTAGATGCAGCACACAAAAAAATGTCAAATTTGCATAAATATCATAAGCATATTGTGCCTATTTTCTCATTCTGTTCACTCTTTCTCATTCATTCGAGTCAGACAGTACAAGCTCTACAGACCGTGCGTCTGGTCCCTTGCACCCCTTTCCCCCTTCTGTTCTGGCTCTGTCCCCAGATGGTAAAATCCACCCTCAGGCTCACGTCTAGTGCACTCAGGGAAGGGACTAAATCGGGATCTCCTGTGGAGGGGAGGGATTTTTTTTTTCAGGTAAGAATTAATTTGTCTTATATTTAGCTAATTTTATTAGAAGATGATCACAGTGGCATCGTCTACATGTTAGTCCCAGTGTTGAAAAGAAAAGAAATCTGGACCTCCTGATTCATGATCCCTGTAACCCCAGGGTGGCCATTTCTCAGGATTTGAGCGCAGCCCATCAGAGACTTTAAGTGGCCACAGACAGGGCAGCTTTTGGTGGAGGCAGGAGAGTTGCAAGGATGGTACCTGAGAGGATATGAGATCAGGGCACATTGAGAAGACCTAGCAATCCTCCCCTATTTCCCAAGCAAGTTCTGCTTTGCCTGCCCTCCTCCCCACAACCAATTACTGCGCTCCCCTCCTTGCTGCCCCTCTACTGCCCCTCATCCCATTTTCCCAAAGGAGCCCGAGGACATCAGGAATGTGCTCCATCACAGTACCGCGACACACAGCCTCTAAACCATAGCGTCTGAGTTGCAGGTAGGGGTCTCACAATCACCCTATTCTGTACGCAAGAGGCCCTTGGAATAAAGCGGAGGTAAGCTGCCCACTCTCAACCCTTTGCCCTGTCGCGTCCTCTTCCTTCTACCGAAAACAGCTGAGAGTCACTGAGACGCTTTACAAGAGAACGCCAGCCCCAGAGCTCAGGTGAGACCTCTAGAGAGAAAGCTCGCGGGTACCTCCTCCGCATGCTGTTATCATCTGCCAGCCCCCTTATCCAGGAGCTCGGCCCTCGGCAGGCTGCCCGCACCGCGCGGAAGGGCGCATCTTCACCCCGTGGCTCTGGCTGCAGAGACGCGCGGGGCGTGCTCGGGAGCGAGGAGAGAAAAGTTGTGCGCCCACTTGGGTAGGGGGAAAGAGAGCGATCGAGCCAGCGCGCGAGAGCGAAGGGGGAAGGCGGGGAGGGGGCGGGGAGGGGGGACTGCTTACATGAATTTCCAAGTGGTAGACCTGCCTCTGCGCTCTGCCCAATGAGATCCGTCAGGGGAGGCACCCGGCTCACTTTTCCACATCACTTCACAGTTACATTTGGCAGGCAGGCGGGCTCGCACGCCGGAGCGCTCAGCCCAGAATTAGCGGATTTATTTGGAATCTCCCTGCCTCTTCCAAGCTCCGCCGCCGCCGCTGCCGGTTTATGCATAGACGGTAGCGTCAAGCCACCAGCTTCACTTTGGGCTGCGGACACCCAGAGCCCTGCGCGCCCGCCCCGCGTCTCCGAACCAAGCCCTGCAGCTCCGAGAGGCATGAACGGAATCCGGAGGCGCCTGCCTAGCGCGCGAGGACCGGTCGGCGCTCGCCGCCCTCGGGAGCTGACCCCGAGCCCCTCCAGCCATTTGTGAACCAAGAGGCTTGACATTAGCCAGCGCAGGGCCCCACACGAGTAAGTGTTCCCCTAACCCAGCCCCGTTTTTCTCTATGTCCCGACGATCCAGAAGGGACCGTTTCTTATAGGAATTCTCGTGCCCCTTCGGACACCTTGCGCTCCTCCTGCCTCTCAGATGGTGGATGCGGGTTCCTAGCATAGGCTCGGGGCTAAGCTGTGTCTTTCGCGATATCCATGGGTGATACGTACGTTCGCCTCAGGGTTTGGCCTGTTTTTGCAAACTGCTTTGACAACAGATCCTAGAGAGTAGCAAGCTCCAGGCTGTGCCCCTCCAGTTTTCCTGCCGCTTTCCTTCCCTGCGGGGACTTGACTATTTCGCAGCCTCCCAACGCAGGCAGGCGCGGCTGCAGCCGCGCGCCTTCACTGCGGGGTGCGTGCGGTGAATGAGAAGCACCAGCCGCCCGCTGTGCGGAGGGTGCAAGCCAGGGAAAAAAGGAGGTGAGGGGGCCCGAGTGCCCTATGGCTGGTTTTCTGCACCGCCTCATCTCCGAGGCGAGGGAGGGCGACCCCCGCGGCAAGGCTGAGGGCCAAGGCTCAGCTGCGAAAGCCCCACCGCGAGGCTTTCCCACAAGTGGCAGCTCCAGCTCTGGGAGGCGCGGTGCCCGCTGCAAACTTGCCGGGCTCCGGAGTCGCCCCGCGGCTCTGCCCTCGCCAAGACTCTGCCCAGCACCCCGGCAGGACCCCTAGGCAGTGTCTCCCCGGAGCTCGAGATTGCGCGCACGGAGGCCCCTTTAAGCCGGGAACTCCGTAGTCCCTCTCCTAGGGACCGCTGAGCCCAGAGCTGCGCTTTCTGTGATCTGGCCGCTTCTCATCCGAGAACCTTTGGGGGGCTGGTCGCGCCCCTCACAGGACCGGAGGGAAAAAGGCTCTTGCCTGGGTTCTGCCAGTACGTAACAGGTTCATAAGGAACCTACTCCCGTTCTCCCAGGCTCCAGCCAAGGCTGGGAAACGGTAAAAACGTGCTGCCGCCAACGCTGATGCCAACAGGTATCCACAATTTCCTCCGCTTATTCCTCCCAAACACCAGAGCCTTCCCCCACCCAATCTGGCAGAATCCTCAAAGTTTCCTTGCGGTTGACCCTTCCTCCGCAGGCACGGAGCCGGCGGCATGTCAAGGACTAGCCGTTTGCCTCCACCAGCGGAGAGGGCAGCTGTTTGCTTGGGTTCCTAAATGTAAGAAATCAAACAACATTAATTGTTTATTGTTGCAAACGCACAACATTAGTCCATAATGGAAAATCAGGCTGGCAGCTGCTCACTTCAGCACCAATCAAACGATAGAGCTTATCACCAAGACAGCGGGAGGGGGGAAAGGTCCTTTCAACTTTACCACCCTTTCCTGAAGATTCCACAAGAGTTTCCTCCTTAGGAGGCATGATTCGACAATCCCTTAGCGCGCCCGAGCTGCTAATCAGATCAGCTGCTTTCTTTCACCCGGCGTCATGGTATTCGGGCGCTGACAATGGGAACGAGGGGACGCTAGGGAAGGTAAGCGAGAGTACTGTCCTCTCGCATCCGGCACCATTGCAAAGCAGATCCGAGGGATGAGCGTTGGCTTTTGAAGCGCCTGTCCTCTTTACAACACTCCTGACAGCCATCTCAATGGTTAAAAACCCTTCTTGGGCTGTCACCTCCGGCTTCATTATAGGAGCTTTTCAACTGGAAAACTCTATGTGGGAAAGATGTTTATGTAAGATTCGAAAGTGGGATTTTCCATCCATTCAGCCTCGCTGCTGCACCTCACTGCATGCAAAGTGAGCCCTGTCGTTCATGCTAAATACCACTAAAATCCCTGCCTAGATATTGCTTTGCATCAGCTGTGTCCAGTGTTGCAGGGATTTCTTCGTGTGTGGTGTGTGTGTGTGTGTGTGTGTGTGTGTGTGTGTGTGTTAGAGAGAGAGAGAAAGATAAGGTGGGGGCTGGGAGTGGGATTCTTCTACGGAGAGAAGTGATACCTTTGAAGGATGTTCTCTTAGGGTTACATTCTTTTTCCCTTAAAGGGAATTCTCCATAATCATCATGTCCGGACATGTTTTTCCACTTCCCCGAGCTCTGGCTGGAATAAATTCTAGAGCTATCCCCCTGATTAAATAATAATTCTGATAATAGTATTCTGTAATTCTGCTTTAGCAGATTTGAAGCTCGCTGTCACATAGTCATTTCATGCTGGAGCAGTTGCAGTATTTTAAATCACCTTTTTTTTTTTTTTTTTTATCCCCCGGACTCTGAAGAAGGCAAGGAGTTGAGGAAAATCCCTCTGAAAATAGAGAGGGGAGTCTTCCCAGCAACTCTGGGGACTGCTTCATTCAGAGACCTTCAGTGGCAGTTCACCTTCCTCATTCTGATCCCCACACTCCCCTAGTGAATGTCTAGTTATCCCCTGACCATCACAAACAGGCCAAATGTTTTAGAGGCACTGGATAATGTGCTCTGAAATTTGTGCTGTAATGCTGTCATTCAAACTTTTTAATCTACTTGCCCTGCAAATTGGATCTTACATTGCTAATTATTATTACTATTAGAAATCAGTGCTTCTGCTTTACAATTTACAGTCTCTTAAAACCTTCAAGATGGGTAAATCTCTACATTCAAGACTCTGTAACATTTCTTGGCTGCATTTCTGGTGTGTAGGATGCATTTCTTGAGTTCTTGAAGCTTCATGAATTTAGCTAAAAGAACAGAAAATTTGATAGCAGCCCTCACTAGAATAGCAGTTCCATTTGCCTGCTGTACACATATCAACTCTGAAGGGAAGGAATTCCTTACCCTGGAAAACAACTTTATTTGGGTGTTATGTAGAACTGTGGTCAACACAGTATTCATTTTTAGCAACCCCTCAATTAGCACTGAACACAATTTAAGTAGCCAATGGCAGCATGATCAATGTAAAACAAAACAAACAAACAGCCCGTGAAACATGCTCAGCCGGATGGAGGAGACCACTTGAGAAGGCATTTGTAAAGACTGATGTGAATGTACTCAAAGGTCTGATACTGCTTGTTAGTCAGGAGGAACAGATTGTTGGAACAAAGCAAAGAAACTCCAAAGAATGAGAATGTAATGATTCTATTCAAGAAATTGTACCTCTGGGCTTTGCTTTCCAGGTTCCTTTCATTGTTTGTTGGTGGGGAAAAAGAACATGCACATATTAAAAAGTTCAAATCCACACTTCAACAGCTGTTCAGAAAACCTTATCGATGTGGGTAAATTAATGCTTTAAAGAAAAAAATGACAATCTTTGTTATTTTTCTACTCAAGGTGGCACACCTCACAGCTTTATCAACATTCCAATTTGAGCAGATTTTCCATGCAAAACCAAAGGCTTTCAATGGGTAAAGTGACATTCAATTTGTATTTCCAACCACACTTTTCTGGTCCATTAGCAAACTTTCGTGTCTGGCAAATCAAGGGACAAGCATAATTGGAGAAGCCTTTCTATTATAGGTGCAATTTAAGGTCTGAAGACTTCTTTTTGAAAATATTCTGCTCAGTGGTGTGCTGATACTGATTTCAGTCATTTTATGTTTGTTACAAAGTTATTCAGTGCAGCTGGTGGAGACAAACAGTTTTCTTTTTGTTTTCAGCACTATTGGCATTCACAGAGGAAATGGTCTAACTTAGCTTTTTAATTCAGAAAAAAAAAATGTCCTAACTTTGGTGTGTTATACACCTCTTAGGGTGGGGGCGGAGGTAGATAAACCAATGATAATTCTTGTTGCTCTGTATTATGTACACACACACACACACACGCAAATAACACACACACATATACACAGCTTGCCTCTTGAAAATGTGCCCAGATAACTAACTTATTTACTGGCTCAAGTCTGAGATTTTTATCATGTTCCCTTTGCCATTTCATCTGCCTTAGATTCTTTGATTTGCCTCTCTGGCTACTCTGATTTGTATATTGATCAGTCTCCCAAAAAATGTTATCTGTGGTGCTCGGAATTTCCCTCCAGCATCCAATACATGTATATTTATGAAACAGAACAATTTTTTTGATGGACAAAGGCTATCATCCGATTTAGCAGGGCTTAATTAACCAAAGGGCTATTAGTGCTTTCTCATTTCATTCTTACAGAAAGTTGTGATGCTAATCTATTTCTGCTGAACTGTTGGTTCCTGTCTCTGGAACCTGCTTTAGATGTAACCATGAAGAGAAAATTAGTTGAACCTGGCAACTTCAAAAGGTCAGTAAAGAAATAAGTTCAAGGGATGCCATTTAGCTTCTACCATATGTTGCGGCTAACTAAATCTCGGTTGCTTTTTCATGGCAAAGCACCGGGGCCAACACTGTTTCTTTTTCTTATCAAGTTTTAAGCTTTATTTCCTGGGTTTTAAATGTCACGTGCTATTCCCTATCATAAACAATATCCATCCTCTTGCTTAGATGACTGTGTGTGTGTGTGTGTGTGTGTGTGTGTGTGTGTGTGTGTTCTCTAAGTAGGTAGAGGTATATAGATGTGATTTTCTTATCTCTTTGGAAAGTATCATAAATGAATAACATTTACATTTAGAGACTTCAAACAATTTTCTTTCTCTGCCTCCACTGCCAAAGACAATTGCAAATGCTAGAACGATGGATGGTTCAGGGCTAAGCACAGTTAGTGCTCAGTAAACATTTATTTAATGCAATAACAAATTAGCAAAGATTATACCCTGCACCCTATACTAGTATATTTTCATTAAAAGAGAGAGATACAGTCATATTCAAAGTTCAATATTATGACTTATCTACCACAATTTTCTCTACAGAAATTTCATAAGTCCTCCTAAGTCTATTTTTAGTCATAGCTTTCCTCATTTTTAAAAATCAATTTTACTCATGTTCCACAAAGCATATTTTTGTTCCCTCACAATCATCTTTTAAATGATATGGGAATATAAAAAATGACATAATTCAGCTTTGTAAAAATGAGAATGCCTCCAAGACTAGACTTGCATCAAAGAATGCTATTAAACTATATTTGATGCAAAGTTCTATTTTATTGGCAAAAAAAAGCACTAATTGTGGAGTTGCTGCATGGCTGGCTCAATGTCTGTAGATTGTTGAGAATGTATAACAAATAATTGAGGATTAATTTACTTCCTCTCTCCTTCCTGCCCTCCCTTCTTTTTCTTTAGTATATTTTTGTATTTGAATTGAACAGTTTGCCTTACCCTTATGTGAATTGCAACTATGGGTGTTTTCAAAGACAATTCCATACTCTTCTGTATTAATCAACAGAATACCTGATCCTCACATAAACACACAGGGAAAAATAGTGTGCCGTGATAAGGTACTTTTGTGGATGTGTTTATTGATATTTTAGGCATATTGAAGATATTACAAAGGAATATTAAATGGAATCCCCTTAATCTTTTTTATGTACATCAAGTGAAAATATTACAGTATATTTATGTTTCATTTGCAGTCAGAACAATATTTTCCATGCCTTTTTTCTCTCTTGATAGATTAATGAATAAAATATGATTATTTGATTCTAGATATGACACAAATAATATAAAATAAGTAGATGGAGGAATGGTATAAATATCACAAGGGAATTATTTCCTTTTTATGTAAGAAGATTCATCTCCAAAATTTGATTTAAGAAGTACAAAGGCACATTTTCTTTATTAGTCTCGTGCTGGTTGAGCTTTGTAAACAGAATTTACATTTGTGTCTAAATATTCCCATCTTCAATGTGCGGATGCTCAGAAAAATGAAAAAAAAACCAATTAATTCATACTTATTTTTATCAGAGGTAAAACACACATCTCCTCTTGCCTTTGAGTGTCGCTAAACTATAGTAGCTGAAGATTGTATATGTATTTTGGAATCTGCATAAACAACTCCCTTAAAATTTTCATAAATTATACATTCTGGGTCATAACTCAATAGTATTTTTGTCAAAAAATTGCTTGCTATCTATCTGTCTACTCATCCATCACCTGTGTCCGTAGTTCACGTTAAGTGTCAGTGAGTGGTTATTAAGCGATAACGTTTTAGAAACATCAAAGAGTGACAGTAAGGTACACTTGTAAGCATGGTTACTACACAGTGTAATCTAATTGGCAGAATCTGGATGACTTATACTGGGATCACTGACGGCATTTTAATTTCAGTATAAGAGACTCTGAAGCCCCCATTATGTGATATAAGTGATTTTCACCATTTCCACATTTCTTAAGTGAGAAGAGAAATCTAATTTCCATCATCGGTAGTGCTAAAGTTTCTTGAAATAAATAGAAAAAGTTAGTTGCAATCTCTGATGAGCTTATCTTCTCCGAGCTCCCTTCTAAGTCGTATATAGCTATCACCTTGGCTTCATCTTGGAATTAGTAGAGACTTTCCACTTGTGCTGTCCTCACAAGAATGCAGATGATTATGAAGTGCAATGGAATTTATCTTGTAAGAGAGATGTACCAGGCAATGTTTTTTAATGAGCAGCTACACTTTGATTGAAAGAGAATAGCTCACTCATGAACAGGTAGTGCTTGCACTCCACCCTCTCAGCCGAAAATAGTGATGGACAACGTCATGTCTTCTATGGGAAGGAAAGATGTGGTTGGTTCTGGACAGTAAAATTTCAGCCCTTCTGAGGCTTAATAAAACTACTTGAAGTCATTGCTTTAATTGTATGTTAGTTGTGGAGAGGGAAAGCTATTTCTAAAATGCTATTTTATTTATACCCACCCTGGTTCATGCTATTTTTGTTTTACAAATCAAGAGTTGAAAAAAGTTATTTTACTTATTACCTGTCTGCATAGAACATTGGAATTTTCCCCGCTGAAGTATATACACAGCATGAGATTGCAACAAAATAATTTTTAAAAATCAGTAAATATTTTTGGTTAAGCACTCGAAACATTCAATAAATAGTTACTATAATTGCTACATTGACAAAGAGTTTAAATTACCTTATTTATTTCTTTCTTAATCTTTCAAAGTAGGTAGTATTAAACACAGAGCATCAGTTTCTTCACCTGCCACAAATAAAATAAACGTGCCCAGGTGACTTATTTCATGAACGATAGAGCTGTGATTCAAACCTCTTCTATCTGACTCTAGAGTCAATGCTCTAAACAGTTACCTCATGGGGCTTTCCACAGTTCGACTGAATTACAGGTTGATAAGAATAAGGTTGATTTTTATTGATTGCTATGATTTAAAGGACCTGCACAAAATGTTGTAACTCAGTAGGTCTCTGGCTATTAAATTCTGAACATGCGATTTAAAGATTGCAAAGGATGTGACTTTTAAATAAAGAAGGAGGGATTTAGATTAGACTTGAGAAATGACTTTCTGACACCACTGTGTCTGTAATTGGCAAGAGAGTTGTGGGACTGATATTCAGTTTTTTTAGGATGATCTTGATACTGGTTTGCCTTTAAAAAA
>NW_012104698.1:4748027-4752924 GCF_000951045.1 Mandrillus leucophaeus | reverse complement strand
TGCTTTTGGACAGATTGACATCTGGATAAATACGTGGTCTGATGCCAAAGAAGGACGACCAGAAGGGTTGTGGCTGAGTGAAGGATACACAAAATAATATGTGCGTGTGTGTGGGTGTGTGCGTGTGTGTGTGTGTTTACATAAACAATTTCAGAATATGTTTCTGCCAAGAGAATCTGGTTAGAGAATTCTGAAGGCTTTAGGAAAGGTGATCTTCTTGTATTATTTATATTTGAATACATGCAACTATATTTCCTCTCTAAAATCCAAAGGATTTTTCTACCTGCTCAGTCCCAGTCAGCCAGGGCTTGGCGTGAATTGCTCCGGGTCACACACTGAATCGCCATCTCCTGCTTTCGTGAAGTACCACTTTGAATTCAATGTGCATTTACCTGTTTCGAAGCAGGCTGCTAATGGCTCTAAATTCAAGGTCAGAAACATTTTTAATAGAAACTCACTGGTCCTCGGTGTCATTTTTGCTTTCATGAAATATTGTGGCTGCTAAGCCTAGTGGATAATAAAAGCATAGTTTCCTGTCAACCACAATAATCTGCTGGATTGAATCCTGAAGTGTCTGTAAAAGGCTGTTTTTGTTTTAGACTTCACCAATCAGCGTGTGGTTCATCATTTTGAAGTTTAATCCACATTATTTACAAAATGGATGGTGTAATATGTTTTTACATAATGACTTATATATCTGTGAATTGACTGAGTTCACTTTAAAATAATGTTGGAATCAGCAGAGTGAAATTCAGGCTGTAATTAGAATTATCTCTGAAATATAAGTATGAATGATAAGTCAGATTATACATATTTTACCCAGGAAAAGATATCATCATATCGGGGAATTCTAAAGACTTTCTTATATGTAAGAATTCCAGAGAAACTATAAAATCTCTTCATCTCACTATCTGGGTGTAAACCAATGCAACAGCATTATAATAAAGTAGATTGCTTGGTCAGACACACATACTGTGGTTGGAAAATGTAAAAATAAATTGATTTTTTTACCCCAGCTTTACAACCTTGCTCAATTTCTTCTTCCTTGCATAAAGTTAAGCAGTTTGTGTATGCAGCTGCTATTCACAATATTTATTAATACTGATAACACGAATATAAGACTCAGTTGCATCTCAAAAGCTTCTACAAAGCCATTCTCTGATGTTCCAAGAGGACAATGTTAGTCTGCCCATGGCAGAGGTACAAGCATACAAATAGTGTGGTTCCAAGTGTCACAGCAGAGTCCCATTTCTCTCGAATTAGCAGGATCGCCTTGAAGACTAAGTCCCAACACTCCCTGATAGCATACATGTGCCTGTGAACACACCAGTTAGCTCAGCAATTTTGCCAGTGCCTCACGTAAAATAGACATGCGAGGAGAGGAAAGTATTGTGACATCGTATAAAATTCCATATATTCATACACCCTAGTTCAAGGTTTTCCCAAATCTATGTGTTCAGTCCTTTATTCACAGTGGTGGTGAAGTAGTTGATGGCATGACATTCAATGACATGAGGGAGGAAGTGACTCTTCCACCACACCACTGAGTCCTTTAGGTTATCTCAAGGAGGTCTGAGCTGGGAGCCAGTCTTCTTTAGAACTACTTGCTTCGCAAAGTGTGGTTTTCAAATCAGTAAGTAGCATCAGCACTGCAGGAAGGTTACAAGAAATGCAGAATCTCAAATCCCACACTAACCTAAGTGATTCATAATCTGTGTTTAAACAAGATTTTCAGGTAATTTGGATGCATATTAATATTTGAGAAGCACCTCACTACAGGTGTGCTAGTACTGGCTCTTTACTGGGTTTTAACAGAGCTGATGGTTAAATTTTCAGTAATTTTCAGAGCTGGTTAATGGTCAACTGGAAGCTTAAAATTGGTCATGGTGGAAGTATTTATGCTATGAAAATCAGAAAACATTACAAATCAGAATTTTTTCTTTCAAAGAGCCACTTATTAAATATTAACCAGTCTGTCTCTAACGATGGCTGGTCTTTCTTTTTAGCAAATAGTGAGATGACCTCAGGCTTTTAACAGTGTCTAGTTTAGTAAAAATAAAACATTACTTAAAATACTAATCTCCCTGTACCTCAATTTGGTTATCTCTACAATGAGAATGATGAGATAAGTAATAATGATGTTATATTAGAGAGTTATTTTGAAGAACAGACATGAATTTACATGTATATATCTATGTATGCATAGTTCTTTATGATTTAATATTATCTGAGTACTTTCTAAGTGTTTGCTATTAACATCGTAATTTTAAAGTTATATTCTCTTACGGCAAATAATATAAGCTTTCCATTTAAAAATAAATATTTTGAAAACTGAGCCTATTTCAGTAAAATTTAAAGTAATAATACAGATGATTTAAGAATTTGGCAAAATCTAAGAGGTGGCATGTAAGTGTTTCAGTCTCTAGAATCTCCCTACAGGTGATGTGACGGGAATGACCTATGTAGATGAAGGGCTTCCCCTGAGTTGGGCTAATTTCTCCCCAGGGCTATACCACTGACTTCAGGGTATTGGCCATCTCACTCCCAGAAACCCCAGAAAATTGAGAAGTTGCACGGAAATAGCACTCAGTTGCCCCTCACACCCTCTATGTGGTATATGACTTGACCTTTGGAGACACGAAACATGCTCTTCTCTTCACAAAGAACTGCCAGAGGAAATGGCTACATAGTTAACAGGTACTCTGTAGAGACCATCATTATTGTGACTTAGATGGGTAAGAAAAAAGATGGGGTAACCATGGACTGGGTGATTCTGCAAATAATAATTTGAAAATTACCTTAGATGCTGATTCATTCAGAGATCCTAGATTAGTTGGTGGTCTTGTTCGTATCTCTTGGTTGACTAAAATGTTCTTTCACTTATACCCCCTTCTCAGGTGGTTAATTCTGTTTCAACATTTAAATGACATCCCCTCTAGGAAACCTTCGTCAATGCTGCCAAATGCATGGCTTACCCATCACCCTATGTTTCTTTTAAACCTTCTAAGACTACGTTTCAGTGAATTGATTATGTATTTCTTTATCTTTGCCAAACAGATCCTTTGCTTCCTGAAGAGAGGAGTTCTGACCCGTTTGCCTTTCTTTCCCCCAGTACCTGACATACAGTATATGCTCATGAAATATTTCTGCAATGAGAGGAAGGGTCTTGTTCAGAAAGAATTTTGAAATTACGTTACCTAGGTTCAAATAATGGTTCTCTCTTTTCTTAGAGGTGCTCCTTGAGTACATCATTTCATTATTCTCTGCCTCAGTTTTGAACACAACAAGGCAAGGCATTATACGCTTTATCTAACAGTAAGATACCGTGTTAGTGGATACTATTTGTGACTACACACGTATCCCCTTTTTATTTAACCTACTCATTCTGACTAGTCAAGCTATGCCATTGTATAACATTGGCCTAGGGTCTATTATTGCTTTTTAACTTATTCTGATGAGTTCAGGTAGAGGGAACTCACTATAATCTATGCTGCAGTCCATCCAGCATACCACAGTCCATCCTCGTTGCCACTTGGTGGTTTCCATGAAAGTGTCTGTTATGAATTTAAATTGAGATGAAATTTTCTTATCTCACAATCATTAGCAACAAAGCAAATGCCAGAGTATACTTACTTGCAGAGTGTTTGGCAAAATTTTAAAGAACTGTGCATGCTAGTCTATCCTATCTGACGTGCTGAGGGTATCTCCTTTAGTCCTCAAAACTAACCTGTCAGGTCAGTATTATTATCATTGCTTCGTTGCTATTGTTATTAATTATCCCTCCCTCCGCTGTTACACAACTGGTCAGTGTAAGAATTAGAATTCAGACCCCAAGCAGGCTGACACTAGAGGTCACTCTCACAACCATCTCATTGTTCTGCTGCTGTAGAACCCAGGCCAACCTGGCACTGTGGCTCATGCCTGTAATCCCAGCTGTTTGGGAGGCTGGAGTGAGAAGATTGCTTGAGGCGAGGAGTTCGAGATCAACCCCCCCATTTATAAAAATAATAGTAATAATCAAAGTAGCCAGGCATGGTGGTGCATGCCCAGCTTCTCTGGAGGCTGAGGCAGGAGGATCACTTGAGCCTGTAAGTGTGAGCTTGAGTAAGCAAACAAACAAACAAAACTTATGCCTTTGGAGAACAGCATACATGGCTTTTGCACGTTCAGTTATGGTCTATCATGGAGTAGGGGAGAACTGGAAAGAACAAATTCCTTTTCTCTGAGAAGTCTTTAGGCTGAGGATCTGTGACTAGAATGGATCTCACCATGTGTGTAACATGGCACAGGCCTTTCCCCTGTAGCACCATCCTCATCCTCCACCACAGGGAAGATCTTTGAGCACCTTTGTGACACCCTCATACCTTACCAACTTTTACTGCAGAGATTACATCGCTTCACTCTGCTCATTGATTTGTCTTTTTTCTCAAAGCCTCTGTAGGGCAGGAATCCTGTCATCACCACACATCTAGCCCAGGATAACCACATGGATTCCAGTTTACCGAGTATTTCCCATGATCTGACTGGTTTACATGTGTCTTATTTCTGAACCACACTACTGTCCCATTAGGTAGGAATTATTATTGGTTTTACTTTGCAGAAGAAAAGACTGAAGCTCAGAAAACTTGAATATCTTGTCCATCGTTACAGAGACAGCAAGCAGGGTGAGCTGGGATCCAAACCCAGGTGTATCTGTTTCAAGAATAGATAGACCTTAGCACGCACAAGACTCCGTTAGCACCAACTTCTCCCTCAGGTCTAGAGGGAGCACAGCGTGGGTGTGCTGTAAATGCTGTTAAACTAATAAGTGGCTTGAGCATTCAGAAAGATACAAAGGGCCGGGCGCGGTGGCTCACGCCTGTAATCCCAGCACTTTGGGAGGCCGAGGCGGGCGGAT
>NW_012104698.1:4716456-4747667 GCF_000951045.1 Mandrillus leucophaeus | reverse complement strand
TTTTTTTTTTTCTTCCATTTCCAAAGCAACTGCTGCTTGTTGTGGCTCCTCTATACTCATCAGGGTTGAGCCCTTTTGAGTGATAGAGTCCCAGTGATTGAGCTGAGCCCAGGAAAAGAATGACAAGCAGGGTGATTCCACTGGCCATCTTGTTAGATCGGATACTGCCTGTATTTGCAGTACAATCTGGGTCTGCCCCTTTCAGCTGGCTTCAGTGAGGCCACTCAGCAGCCCAGCGAATGTTAATGACTTTCTAGCTTTCTTATTCTGAGCCAGAATGGAACCAGAGACCTAGAGGTGAAAGGTTTCCTTCCCTTTTATGAATTCCCTGAGCCGCACTGTTCCCGATGGTGTCCTGAGAAAATATTTTCCCATTGAGTTTAATTCAGCAAAGCTTCTCTCTTGGATCTGCAGTGAACTGTATTTCTTTAAAAATATTTGGTTTTTTTTGAGAGGGAAGAAACACATTTTGCCACACTGAGGGTAAGCAAAAAATGTATCTGACACCTCAGATAATGGGGATTTTTTTGCGCCCTTGCCTTTCTGAATCTCTTCAATTGAACATTACATTTTTTTACCATATTTTATTCTCAAGGGAGCTTTCCATAATTTAAATCTCCTGTTTAACTGTACATTTAGAATGTGGACCCTGACACTGTCCTGATGATAGCATACAAGCTGGACATTACAGAATTTTTCTCTGGAAGCATTCTAATTTTATTCACTCATTATTAGCATCCTGGCAGAGGATTGCACTCTGTACCCTGAACTGGGCAATCCCTTCTGATGAATCCTGGAAGCTAAGATTGTCAAAATTGGTTTAAATTCCCCTTCCCATTCTCATTTGTATTTTTTTTTAATGTTGTTAATTCAAAGCTAGTTATTTCACGGAGTTTAGCATAAAAGGAACTAAAATGTGTCCTTAAACAGGTTAAAAAAAAAAAAGGAGAAAATAAAAGTAAAAGGCTTACAATCTGTTCGACAAGTGGGCTGTGTTAGCATACACTCCCAATTGTTAAAACAAAAAAGAATGGAAGAGAGAGGAAGGGATGGAGAGAGGAGGAAAGTCAAGGGGAAGAAAAGAAGGAAGAGAGGGAGATGGGAAAGAAAGAAGCAAGAAGGAAAAGGAGAACTTCTATTACGTGAACCGTTTCTGATAGGTCACATAGCTACAAATGAAAATTACAATCTAAATGAAGCTTAAAAATTAAAGGACTTACTAGCCTACTTATTCTAATTATTCAGATCCACTTTCTAACTCAAGAGTTTGAGAAGTGCCCACTATAGTTCACTTTAGGTGCTTTTGAAAAGCAGTGATTTTATTTTAAAACCTGTTTGAGTAGACCCTTATCTTTCTTCCTCTTTGTTTTTGCAGGAAATTTCAATGAAAAGAAAAGCCAATGGATTGTGGTCTTAGAAAAGCTGCTTAGATGATGTCTGTTTCCCATGCTATAGACACGTGGCAGAGCTGTAAGTAAATGCTCGGCACTGCATGATGAATTGGATGGCCGCAGACCGGAGACAAAAAAAATAATTGTCTCATTTTCGTGGTGATTTGCTTCACTGGTGGGACCATGCCAGAACGGCTAGCGGAAATGCTCTTGGATCTCTGGACTCCATTAATAATATTATGGATTACTCTTCCCCCTTGCATTTACATGGCTCCAACGAATCAGTCTCAAGTTTTAATGAGTGGATCCCCTTTGGAAATAAACAGTCTGGGTGAAGAACAGCGAATTTTGAACCGCTCCAAAAGAGGCTGGGTTTGGAATCAAATGTTTGTTCTGGAAGAGTTTTCTGGACCTGAACCGATTCTTGTTGGCCGGGTAAGCTTTGTTTTTAAGATCTCAATTTCAGGGTCTGTTGGTGGTCTTAAGATGTTTAATACCAGAGTCTTTTTAGTTGTGGCCACACTTAGCTGTAAACTGTTCAGGACAGATGGTTAGTGAGTTTACATGTCATTCTGTTAGGAATAGGATTAATCCCAAGGTAACAGTTTTAAATGGTCTTGTAGGGAAAGCTTCTCCTATCACCTCTTCCACTCGGCTATCAATAAAATATAACACTGCTTGTATAATGCGTAAACAAATAACATTTTCTTTCTCATTCACACGAGAGAGACTTCATGCCAAACCTTTTCTCTAGTTTATAGTACTTGGAAGAGATATGCATCTTTTCTCAGTTTGAGTTCCTACCACTTCAGTTGCTGAGAGTTTATTTTGTTTTATTTTATTTTAAGGACATGCAGATATCTAGAATTGCAGGTAGATATTTATCTTTTTTGTTTTATCATCTGTTTTTTCAATAATTAACCTAGGATGGAGAAAAGGAAGTTCTTAAAGTAGATGCTTAACTGCACTGTACTATTTGAAAAACTTTGCAGTAGAAAACTAGTTCATTCATTGTCAGATGAAATCAAATGTACAAAATCAAAATTTTAGTTTAGTGGAGTGTGTGTGTGTGTGCACGCGCGCGCACGCATGCGCGTGTGTGTTAGACTGGACTTACATTTGTTTTGCTCCTGTTGGCAGGTCAGACAAATGTTCTTTAGTAGACATAGGCTGCCTGCTTTCCAAAATCACACTGTGGGTTATTGGAGACTACACGTGTTTATTCCTCAGCACTGTTCATAAGCTCCTTTTAATTTTGATGCACATCTTCATGTAGGTATAATTCCAATTAGGAGCCTGCCAATGACTGATTTTCTTGATAAGTCAGTTTAGAAGTGAATCAGGCCAATGTTATTCACTTCCCAAATGCAATGATTTAAAAGAAAAATAGGAGGGGAATTAAATATTGATCTTCAGGACTTGAGTTAACTCTTTGTGTTTCACCGGGAACTTCTGATTGCATTAATGCTTTTACCCTATTGTCTTGCAAAACGAATTGAGCCTCTCCAAGGATTACGTTTTTCATTTCATATGGTTCTACTTGGATAAAGAAAGCCTGCATGAGGAGATATCATGAACCATTACATGGATATTTATTGAGACTTTCCTATGTGCCAGACGCTCTATTAGGCATGGGAGGCATATCAATGAACAAAACAGTGATCTCTGCCTTTAAGGAACTTATATTTTGGCCAATACTGAGTGTTTATTATCTGTTGAATGCTATTATAAAAGCACTTTGTGGGCACCAACCTTTTTGATTCTAACAATAGCACCCCCTTCAGTATATGCATATGTATGTTCATTTGCATGCATGGATACAAATATATATGTATAAAACAAGTCTGCACTCCCTTTGTCATAAGTTCAAAATATAAAATCTGAAAGATTTTTTTGTATCCTTGATACAAACTCAGGGAGCAGTACCGACTTAAGGCTACTATAGTCGTAATGCGTAATTGTGACTTCATATATTTTGCTGCAAAAATGTTAATGTGATTGATTACAGGGTGCTGCCCCAGACCCTGCTGAGGGTGTTACTTACCATATAGTTTATATACCTTAGTGTTTCTGAAGTGTGAACAGTTTTGAATTCCAAAATACTTCTGGCCGCATGGGTTTTGGATATGGGCTTCTTTACCAGCATTATCTTACCTTTTTTGTAGGTACAAAAGTGGGTTTTAGATGGATTAATAAACCAAACCAATATCACAGAATGGTAAATGATCTACTTGAGTTTGAATCCTATTGGAAATTCCAATGGCCATTATTTCACCCACTGTACCTTATTACATATTAGGAACCAGCTAACCGGAGTTTAAACTGTAATTTACACTTACGAGTTACCGAGTATGGAATGTAAAGTCTTTAAATGCCTACTTCTGGATATTCAGAACTTCTGTAATCAGCCCTAAGGCAAGACATTCTCATACAATATGAAATTCTGGGAATACATGCGTATTTACATAATGGATGCTTTTTCCTTGCTTTTCTTTTTATTTATTTATTTATTATTATTATACTTTAAGTTGTAGGGTACATGTGCATATTTTCCTTGCTTTTCTTAGTTACCTCTTTATGAAGGTATATCACTGTGACTGTGCCTTGCATAATGTAAATAACAAAACATCCTATGCCCAGGAGAACATTTCGTTTTTATCTGGGTAGAAAAAGTAATTAATGTGGGGTTGCTTTGGACTCAGAATCTGATAACTGATTTCACCTCCATTCCTTACATGAAGTAATAGAGATAGAGGTAAACAGCCGGGCATTCAGCATCTTCTTGTGACTTATTGACACATGAGACGTTCATGCTTCTCTGAATGACAGAAATGTTGCCAGTGAACCCTAGGATTTTGAAATAGCCAGATGCCTTTGAGTCTTAGTGATGGTTTTTATCTAGGCTTTTCACGGCGTCCTACCATGACCAATTCCCAAATAATTGTTAAAATAGAGTTTATTTTCTGGAAAACTTCTCTGCGAACATTTCCCATCATACCTATTTCCCTTTAAAGAAAAATGCTCCTGAATTATGACAGCGTAGCCTTGGAGGATCTTGGCTTGTAGTGTAGCCAAAAATACATTTCAGGTGACGGCTTCAGATTATGAGTCAAGCTGAGTGCGAAGATGATCTGTATCGGGATGCCCACCGGTGCTTTACAGTGTTTTATCTCTGTGCACACTCTTCCACATCCGACTCTTTAAACCACTTCACCTCCCAGCTTCTCCCCAGGAACCGGCTGAGAAGCATTACTTACTTATGAGCACACCTGCTCTTTGAAAGGCGCTCCTGCGAGTCACCATGGTGAGGCCTCTGACCTAGCAGGTTGAGTTCGAGCTCAAGGGCAGAGCTAGTTTTTGAGTGATAGGTTCTTCAGAGCCTCACATATAACCTTACCACATCCATCATCTGTTTTTAGTATATCGGTAGGCAGCTGGATGCTGAGAAAGCTCCTTAGCATCAGAGATGTACTCTCTCGAGGTTTGAATATGGGCTTGGCCACTTTCTGGGTGTTAACCCTGAGAAGATTACTTAAGATTTTCAAGGATTATGCAAATAAGATAAATAAGAATTTGTAAGAATAAATAATAGAAGCATAGTGCCTGCTATATAGTAATTGCAGTTGTAATTGCATTCTTAATTGTGTGTGTGTGTGTATGTGTTTGTAGTTGGAGTGGCAGACAAATTAACAATTACCTCACTAGGTGAATAACAAGACTCTGGGAGTCCCTGCACAGGGACATGTTGTATAGTGTGGAGGTGATGTTTCTGTTTGTCTTGAAGAGTCACCGACCCGGGGGTGTGGGGTGGGAAGTGAAGTGCCCCAGCAAGATAGAGGAGTTTTTGCAAAGTCTTGGGGAAGAGAGTAAGATGACTGAGAGTAAGATGCTTCCCTTGGTCAGAAGCAACATAAGCTTTTATATTTTCTGTTGAAATGGAATGAAGTCAGTGGTCATATATATTGGTTTCTATTTAAGAGAGGGTCTTGCTCTGTCACTCAGGCTGGAGTCCAGTGATGCGGTCACAGCTCACTGCAGCCTCGACCTCCCAGGCACAAGTGAATAGTCCCTCTTTAATAGCTGGGACTACAGTCATGCACCACCATGCTTGGATATTTTTGTTTAAATCTTTTGTAGAGATGGGATCTCCTGTGTTTCCCAGACTGATCTTGAACTCCTGGGTTCAAGCAGTCCTCTGGCCTTGGCTTCCCAAAATGCTGAGATTACAGGTGTGAACCATCATGCCTGGCCTGAAAGTCATATTCTTAGAGAGGCTTTCCCTATCAGTTCTTCTAAAATGTAATTGTTCCTCCTTTAATATTTCATACCCTTTGTCTATGCTTGATTTTTTTTTCTTCCTGACAATCATTATCTAACATACTCTATACCTTATTATGTTTATTATTTGCCTATTTGCCTCTTCTAGGGTGCAAGTTCCACAAAGAAAAGGATGTTTGAGTCCTTTGGTCTTTACTCTGTATTCCCACAACCTAGAGCCCTGCCTGTATATAGGAACTGCTCAGTAAATACTTTACATGAAAAAATAAATGAATAATTTACCTACATAATGGAAGAATTTATAATAGTCATATAAGCTCAATGGTATTTTTCAATAAAGGAGCTTTCGTGTTCTCTCTTTCATATGGGTATTTTATAGACCCCTCTGGGTAGTTAAAAAGTGTTTTCTATGTATTGATATTGAAAGTGTTTCTTTGAGGTAGTGAGTGTGAAGAAAAAGTTACCTTGTTTAAACAACTGTCTTTCAAACAGCTGCAGTATTACCTCAGTGGAGACTGTCTTCCTTACCACTGTCATAAAGCAACACGTTGTCTTCCAACTGCCTTCAGACTTTTGTGTTTGGGCTTATCGTACAAACTGGAGCAGAAAGCTTTTGTCTGGATTTCTGAAAAGCAAATACCAGCCAAACAGACTCCATTCCTGCCTCCAGTTCTCTGTGGACCAAAGCAGGGCAGAGTCTGTTCATAAACACATAAACACTGAGGGTTCACATCTCCATGTACCTCAGTGTTGACTTTCTTTGGAAATTGTGAGAGAGAAAAAAGTGGCTCACGGGACACTTAGCCCAAATCTGCTTATTTGTTCTGGTCTCAGGAAAGAGAAAACCTGTGGTGGTTTTTGATGAATCTGACACACAACACAAAAATACCGTCCTGTGGTAAAATGTGCAGATACTCTTTGTGGTAGACAGCTTGATGTCATTATGAGAGCCCTTGGCTGGAAGTCAGGATGGTGATTGATACAACCATGCCACAAATATTTATTGAGCACCTACTGTCTGCAGAGTATTTCATTGCCAGTGGATTCTCAGCTCTGAGCAAACATAGGTCTATCTCTGCCTTCTGCATGGAACCAGTGAGCTCCTAGAGGGAGACGGACATTGAAACGGAAAATCAAATGAAGAAACATCACAAGAAAACTGAAATAAGTGCTCTGAAATGAAGGAATGTGGTTCTCTTGAAGCATATACAGAGGAAACTGCCCTATTCTATGGGAGGATGGAATCTTCCCAAAGGAAATAACCTGGAAGCTGATACGCATTAACCTGTTGTTGAACCAGGGTTCAGGGATAAAGAGAAAAAGCATTTTTGATAGAGGAAATAGCACGTTCAAGGCTGTTTACAGAGCTGAGAGAGGGTCAGGGTAACTGAGTGGGTCTTAGTTCTGGCTGTATAACAAGTTAACACAGACTGGGTGGCTAATAAACAACAGAAATGTATTACCCTCAATTCTGGAGGTTGGTAGTCTTTAAGATCAGGGTGCCAGCATGGTTGGTTCTGGTAACGGCTCTTTTCCAGGTTGTAGACTGCAATCTTCTTGTATTCTCACACTGGTAGAAAGAGGGCAAGGAAGCTTTCTGGGGCTTCTTTCAGAAGGGCTCTAGTTCCCTTCATGAGGGTTCCACCCTCATGACCAAATTACCTTTCAACAGACTCACCTCTTAATACCATCAAACTGAAGTTTAAAACTCAACATACCAAGGTCATAGACATTCAGTCTGTTGCGCTGAAACACAGAGATCTAGGCTTAAAGTCTCTTGTGTCAAGTTAGAAAGATAAGCAAGGATCTCTTGGAGATCTGGCTTCTTTCTCTTTTAGTTCTACTATAAAGTAACTGGGAAAAAAGTCACTTCTGTTGGGTGCAATTTCCTCACTTCTGAGTGTATGGGATTAAGATATTATATATTTAAGATACAAACCCCTATGGAACAGGAATACACACACACACACGCTCCACATGCTCATTGAATATCCTTTTTCCAGAATGCTTGGGACCAGAAGTATTTCAGATTTGAGATATTTTCAGATTGTGGAATATTTGCACATATATTGAGATATCTTGGAGAACAGAGCCAAGTCTAAACATGAAATTCATTTATGTTTCCTATTTGCCTTACACACATAGCCTGAAGGAAATTTTCTATAATTTTTAAAATAACGTTTTTATGTAACAAAGCTTTGACTGTGACTCATCATGTGAAGTCAGGTGTGGAATTTTCTACTTGTGGTGTCATGTCAGTGCTCAAAAACTTTCAGATGTTGGAGATTTTTAGATTTCAGATTTTCGGATTACAGATGCTCAGCCTCTCTGTGTGTGTGTGTGGGGGGGGCGGGGGGTGTGTGTGTGTGGCATCGATTTTTGGCTCAGGTTGCTTTAGTCCTTGTTCTGCAAGTCCTGTGATCCTCAATTCGTTATATTGCTTTATTTTGGGAAAAAAAAAAACCAGTCTGCTCTGCAGGTGGTCATAGTTCTTCTATACTAAATCCTCTCTCTTACATAAACTTCTCTGCTCTTTCCTCCCTTTTTTCCTCCTACCTGGGCTTCTGAGCTGTTCCTTATTTGGATGTAACTCTGTTGCTGGTAATGCCACGTCTATTTATAATTCTCTTCCTCCAAGGCACTGACTCATTTTCTCTCTTTAAATTTGACCTTCTAACCTTCCCTCTTCACTGTAACTTGGAAATCGTTTGGGTGGTGCTTAGTATGAAGGACACGGGATGCCAAATAATTACACTATATTACAGTTTATGGTGTCTGCGACTGGTGAGAAAATTGCACTTGACATGCCATTATTTTTTGCCGGCCGTTTGCATGTTAAGAGCCCTGGACTACGCAGTCACAGCTTAATTGTATCTTCGGCCTTGTGAGAACAATTCATTGTCATTTCCATGAAGCTTCTACCTACTCAGACAGAGCCTTCTGCACCAATCATTTGGCAGGAATGCAAGTCAGCATCGCGTGTCTCAACCTGGTCAAACAAGAAGAGTTGGCTCCCTCTTGTCCAATGTCCCGACCTAGAAATAGGGGTATCCCAGAGCTGTTGGAAATCTTTGGCTACTAATATAAATAAAGAGAATAATATTAGTCATTTAAATTAGCAGAAACCCTAAACACACACACGCTTACCTACATACGTGCAGATACATGCACATGGAGGATTTCTTAGCTGAGTTTGTGCATGAGCAAAATTCCAAATCAGTAGCTCCAGACTCTCACCCTGTTCATCTCATTCCTTATCAAGGGACCAGGTGAGAGAGAGTGGATAATCGATGCTTATGTTTGTAGATGCACTGAGAAGTAAATTCAGCCAGCTTTCTCTTAAGAAGAGTCTTGCATATTTTGTCGGCTCTTTGAGAGTCATCTCATGAAGGCAGATATTTTTCCCACTTGAAGCAAAATAATAGCAGTCATATGTTTATGGATGACACAATCAGATTATATAATTCTGTTTTTTAAATAGATTGCAACAAGATAGTCAGTACAAAAAAACCTCAGAGTATTGATTCCTATTACAAGTATGAAGCTGAAATTCACAGGGAAACATTGCACAAATATAAATGCTGCATGACTGAAGAGTGACTCATTGCATATTCACATGACAGAATAGCATAAAGTCATTAAAAAAAGTAAGATTTATAACACGAGAATGTGGTTGCAACTTAATAAATACCAGAGGCAAGATAATAAAAAGTACGTAGAATATAATTATTAAAATATATGTGTGATACAGTCAGAGTGCCTGGCATATAGCTGTTAAAATATGTGTGTGAACATGAAAAAATATATTTAAACATTTTTATAACTAACTTCAAACCATGAATACAGACGTATGTATTCAAACTTTTACAAAAAAAAAAAAAAAATGAGCCATTAGTACCCATTATCCTGCTCACCCATATTCAATACTTTTAGATATTCTACTGTTATTCTTTCAATTACCTTCACCCCCATAAATGCATACACATTGCCAATGCTTTTGATTTAAGTAGTTAATTTAAAGAGAATGCAAATCATGTCTATAACCACTATTCACTATTTTGATGTGAAGATTTCCCCAGTTGAAAACAACATAGAATCATAAAAAAAAAAAAATCCCAAAGGCGTGATTATACCTAATGAGTACATGATATCCAGGTAACCCACCTTAAAAAAATTGAGGAGTTAGTTTCTGACATTGATTCAGTTTAGTAACTATACCACAAAGCAATACAGGAGAACCTGTAAGGAAATATATCTGCATATTCAATCTTTTTCCCCCCAATATATGTGGTTGGATTATGAGTTTAAAAAATAATTTTCTGCATTTATTTTCTTAATATGCTTTTATTAAAATGTAAAACTTAATAAAATGAGAAAAATAATATATTTCTCAATTAACATCAATGCCATCCATTCACAGCAAATTCTTGGGGACCATTGCTTAATGTAAAACAAATTTGGTAAATAGAATCTCGTTTTAAAAACTACACCTCTGCTAAACACTTGTATGGCCAATCTCATTAATTAATAAAGCACTAGGCTTATTTAATCATTTTTATGAAGCTGTGAAGAGAGAAAGAACAGCTACAGTCTTTCTGCATTGCTAACTGCACAGTAAACAAGTTCCATAACTATGGAATAGACCAGATATTAACCAGATAAAAAGGTTTTATATTTGATTTTTTAAATGGGAAACTACCTTATGAGTCTTCAAGTAATATAATCAGCCTACAGGTTGCTTGTAATTTTTTCAACAGATAGGAATGACCTAGAAAAGTTATTTATGGAACCATGTTATTTAAGAAAGATAAAAGTGTTACAGCGTTTACAGAATTTCTTTTGGCCTGGCTAAGAATGTTTTCTAGACAGTGGTATTTTAAAAATAGTTCAGTATTTTCCATCTGTACATATCATTTCCATTGTAATTAACTTAAATTCACCCTCTTGCATGCACATACACACCTTGGCCTAATTTGGTCATCCATGTTTCTGTCCCTAAGTCTTTGAATATTTCGTTACACAGTATTTCAATAGGCAGCCTTGTGCACAAAAATCGGAATACTCAGTTAAGATGTGAGCATGTTTTCTCATCAGCACTGGCTCTCTCACCTCAGATTTTAATACGTTTAGGAATCCCTTTAGATGTTATATCCTAGAGGAGAAATATAATGCACTACATTTTTATTACTCAAAGTGAAGTCTGCAGACCACCAGCAGCAACACATGGGAGCTAGTTAGAAATACAGAATTTCATTCAACACCTGTACACCTGGATTTATTGAATCAGAATCTGTGTTTTAACACTACCCCCAGGTAATTCTTGTGCACATTAAAGCCTTTAAAGATGAAATACACATTTAGTTTTTAGGAAATCGGCCAGTCATCAATCAACCCCTGTATGGGTCAAATCATGCTTTTTTGCTCTCTGTACCCGTCGCTTTTGAATAACACCCAATGTTAAAAGAGGGTCAAGGGGGCTAGTATTTGGAAAAGCCCTAGCTGAGGTTTTGGAAGGAAACAGCTGTTGATTTTATTTGAACCCCATGTGGTAGGTGATGAACATAGTGGGTTGATGGGACTCCTTCCACACTGCAGGTGATGGTGAAAAGCAACAGCCTGCGTGTGCACCCATGCTCCTACCACCAACTCAATTCCTCAGCGAGAACTGTTAACTGTTGTCTGCTCAGTTCCGTGGACTACTTCCTTTTCTCTCTACCTATTTACCACAACTCCGCAGATGTGTTCTGAAATCTACAGAGTATCAAATGTCACTGGGCTTCCATGGAAAGCAGTAGCAGAATCCAAATAAGCCTGATCAGGAGGGCTGAGGAATACTGGGAAACAGCAGAGAATAAAACCCTACATGCATACTTCTGTTTCTCCCTAATCCTAAGAAAAACTCAACTGCGTTGCAGACATTTTTTTTCTGTGAATATATGGTTGAGACTAGGAAATTGATTGATGACATTATCTGGGGACATGAAAATGGGGGAGAAAAACAGGTTTGTTCTTTTTCTTTCTTTCTTTTTTCTTTTTTTGAAATGGAGTTTTGCTCTTGTTGCCCAGGTTGGACTGCAATGGCGCCATCTCAGCTCACCGAAACCTCCGCCTCACGTGTTCAAGCGCTTCTCTTGCCTCAGCCTCTTGAGTAGCTGGGATTACAGGCTTATGCCACCACGGCAGGCTTTTTTTTTTTTTTTTTTTTGAATTTTTAGTAAAGATGGCGTTTCTCCATGTTGGTCAGGCTGGTCTCGAACTCCCGACCTCAGGTGACTCACCCGCCTTGGCCTCCCAAAATGCTGGAATTACAGGCATGAGACACTGCGCCCACCCCCAAGAGAAAAAGAGATTTTAAGTAACCTGAATAAAGTGATCGTATCTATTAAGTGTTTACTAAATGGCTGCCAATTTATTAAAGTTTGCCTACTCAATCTTCACAGCAATCCCCTGATAAAGGTAACATTATACACATTACCAGATCGGGAGAAAGTCACTGAAGGGAATGGTCATTTCCACTAGAAGATGCAGGGGAGACAAATAGTGATTACGTGATGAAGCCCGAAATCAAACCTGAGTGTAGTGATCACAGAATTTGTTCCTGTCACCATGGCAACACACGATCTCATTTGAACCTTATGTGGTAGGTGCTCAGTATGCTGGGCTGTGACCCCAATTTGCAGATGAGAACGGTGAGATCACAGAAGGAAACAAAGGTATGGTCTCATAATGAGAATGTAAAAGGTTTAGTAAGATTTGAGCAGACAATGAGAGATGTTTCTGTAATTACAAAGCCACCACACGTGTTTTTTGCACCTCTATATGCTTTGTTAGTTAGGGACAGAGGTGCATATGAATCCCTCGAGAAAAGAAAAATGTCCTTGAAGATTATGCTTGTGCTGGCTCTGTTTTATTTATTTTATGGGAATCAGAGGAGAGGACAGTGGCATAGCCTGGGCCCGGGCAGGGCTGCTACCAAGTACACCACAATTTGAGGGTTGTTCTCCTAATATGGGGGTTAGTCTAGTATCTTGATGCTTTGTTTTCTCATTTTAAAAATGTATTAAAAATGATTATGCTGATGCATAAGAAAAAATGATGGAGAAGGAGTAGCAAGAAGAGAAAAACGGTTTTATTGAAAATTTCAAACATCTTGCTACATGCTTTAAATATATTTACACGTTATTATTTTCAATTTTGCAGATAAGAAAATTAAGACTTTTGGACGGAAGTAAATTCTCACTGACTTGGTGACCAGAGTGTAATGATTCTGGTTTTGCTTGAGCTGGGCAGAGCTTTTAACCATGCCAGAGCTGTAGCAAAAAGTTAGAGAGTTCACTGGAATCTTGAGCCAAAACTGAACAATTTTCTAGGTTCTTCTTAAAGTGAGAATCACCAGAACAGCAAAAAGAAGAGTGGAATGAAAAATAAAATCCTGTACACATAGATGGGAACTAAAAGAAGACAAAACGCTTGTACCCTCCAGTTGCTTGAACTAATTGTGTTAATGCTGAATAATTTAGTAACAATTCCCTGTACTCCTGGAAACTGAGCTGGTGGACAATATTACAGAGGCTCCAGAGGTGGGATCTATAATTTACTTAGCTCTGTGCGGTGACTTCCCTGACGCCCCTTGTAACTTTATAAGTCTTTTTTCCAAATAGATATGTGCTGCTCTGTTGCAGTTCTTCCGTTCCAGCGCCCATCTTGGTGACTTTCTCCTGAGCAGTTCTGGTCATGTCCTCTGCTACTGGTGCACCTTGGCCACTGAGAATAACCCCTTTATGCCTTTAGCAAATACTCTGAGGAACAGTAATTTGATGAAAGACCAAACATGTTATTAAAAATGACCAAATCCTGTAACTTTTAGAAGCAAGTCAGACTCCCTAGCCATTCAAAAGCTTTATTTAGAATGTGGCAGGGTTATTTATAGTGGAGTTTTTCTTTGCTTTTTTTTTTATGTGCTTATAGGAACCTAAAAGTAAAAATGAATTTCTCATTGCAGTTTGCTTTTTGTCATAGTCATGTGTGTGTGTGTGTGTGTGTGTGTGTGAGCACACATCCTATTATTTTTTCTCTTAAAGGAGCTTTGCTTTGGTGAAGTTCATCCTCTGATTGCATCCCTGACTTTGTAGGAACATTTATAATCAGCTTTTTGAGGTGTTTTCAGAAATCACTAGATGTCTGCAATGGCTGGGCCTATTGATCAAGGCCACTGTTTTTCTAGTACTCTCTTCTGTTTTTCCTGTCACTAAACTCTTACTGTAAAGGTCTTAGTTTTTTATAGCTGAACCCAAATATCACATCCCAACTAGACTATCAGAAATGCATGTAAGACTGCGGTTCATGCCTATAATCTCAGCACATTGGGAGGCTAAGACTGTGAGGATCGCCTGAGCTTGGGAGTTCGAGGCTGCAGTAAGCTATATGATCATGGCACTGCACTCAAGCATGGGCAACAGAACGAGACCCTCCCCATCAAACCCCCAAGAAAGAATGTATTTAAATGTTCCTATCTTACCAGTTGGAGGAAAGACACAAGCAACAAAAAAGCTGAAAGACCAAACAATAAACATGGAGACTCTCCCAGCTCCCTGTCATCACATACACGTAAACAAAACCAGGTGGTAAGACAGTGTCAAAGAGACACAAACCACAGCGCCAAGTGGTAAATAGAGGGTGAGACAGAAATCCAAAAATACAAAGCAAAAGTCACACTACATGTGATACAACATAAGAATGGACCTAGGCTGGGCACAGTGGCTCACACCCGTAAACCCAGTGCTTTGGGAGGCTGAGGCAAGAGAATCACTTGAGTCCAGGAGTTTGAGACCACACTGGGCAACACAGCAAGACCCCAGCTCTACAAAATATGTTTAAAAATTAGCTGAGTGTGGTGGTGTGCATCTGTGGTTCAAGTTATTCCAGAGGCAGGAGGATCAAAGCTGCAGTGAGCTGTGTTGGCACCACTGCACTCCAATCTTGGTGGCAGAGCAAGATCCTGACTCTAATAATAATAATAGTAATAATAATAATAATGATAAAGACAAAATAAATTTTACAAAAGGAGCCTAGACCCAGAAAACATACAGAAAGTAAGACATTTTCACAGGATCACAGCATTCAAGAAACACAGAGGTTCAAAACCAGTGAGACAGAAAATGAGGTAAAGTAAAAATGAAGACCGAGGGAAGGAAAGAGAGTAGGATAGTCCCCAGAGAGGAGGGAAGGCAGAGGATACGCAAGCAAAGAAAGGCAATATGGAATGGATTTGGGGTCCACTGAGTGATTCTCACTAGGCTCAGGCTAATTCCTTTTAGCCCCTGGACAGATGGGTTAATGTGTACTTTTGTGTATATTTTTCTGATCACACAGGTTCTGATTTTTTTGTTTTTGCTTTGGAAAGATGTGCATTTTGATTCTAACACATGATGTTTGCCGAATAACTGAGGCTGGCAGGACTTGGCGTGAAGTTGGAACAATCTGAGTGAACCAACAAACATGATGATCTTTTTTTGTTCTTGAATTTTTCTAGACCAATTTTGTTTCTTAACCTTATACATTCTCTAGGAATTGGCACTAGAAAGTACATCATGGCCATTTTATCTCAAATCAGATGTGGAGCATAATAATTTAATAATAAGTCTTTAAATAAAATTATTACATGCTTTCTACCTACAGACTATGACATCAGCTTAAAAGAGACGTGGGAGGTAGAAAAGGCATATGGGTAAGCCCTTGGACAATTTACATCTGTCTAAAACTCTCTAAAATTATGAAATGGGGGCCAGGCTTGGTGGCTCGCACCTGTAATCCCAGCACTTTGGGAGGCCGAGGTGGGTGGATCATGAGGTCAGGAGTTCAAGACCAGCCTGATCAAGATGGTGAAACCCTATCTCTACTAAAAATACAAAAGTTAGCCAGGTGTGGTGGCACTCACCTGTAGTCCCAGCTATTTGGGAGGCTAAAGCAGGAGAATCACTTGAATCTGGGAGGCAGAGTTTGCCGTGAGCCAAGATCGTGCCACTGTACTCCAGCCTGGGTGACAGAGTGAGACGCTGTCTCAAAAAAAAAAAAAAAAAAAAATGATATGGGCTTTTGAAACATTGGCAAAAGATATTTTAAAACAAGATTTATCTTTCTAGTATATTTGGGTATAAAAACAACTTAATTTATGCAGTTAATTTTAAAATGATCTAAAATAGCCACAGAAAAGGCTAATGCTAGCTTTCTGTTTCTGCTACTTTACAAATATATTTGAGCAAATGCATTTTACAAAATATTTTGTTTCTAACTTTTGTGGGTACTTAGTAGGTGTATATATTTATGGGATGAGCAAATACAGTTTTAATAGCTCAGTAAAGAACGAGTGAGGTGGAAGTTGGAGAATATGCATGGATAGAACCAAGGAAAATAATACTTTTTTGACTATCTAGTACCTTCCAGGATATATGAACTCTTATTTAGAGCTCACCTGAATCCTGTGAGATAGGGCTATTAACATCAACCGCCTTTTAACAGATAAAGAAATAGGTTCAGAGAAATTTAGTCACTGTCCCAGGTTGGCTAATAAGGTGGGGAATTGGGATTGGAATGCAAAACTAGCTTATTTCCAAAACCTATACTACTTCTGCCTACACTGCGCCACTCCCTCCCTCAATTTACTTGGTTCTTCCTTATGTTTCTTTACACATGGAAGGGCTCTTGTGGAAATAGGAGCCAAGTTCTCATGGAAAAGTGCTTATTTTTATGGAACATGATTTGCTCTTCCAAGTATTTCTTTTGATCACACCAATAACCCAGAAGGCCAAGTGGTTTGACTAAGATGGCATTAGACCCACACTAGAAACCAGACATTTGACACCTTGTCCTGTGTTTTCTCTAGTGATCATGTTGCCTCACCAGAGGCTTTTGTCAATCCATCAGCATTGCACATGGTGTCCCCCGCCCCCCACCATGGTAACTCTGCGCCCTTCAAAGCATGTTGAGATTAATACTGCAGTTCCAGGTTGCCCTACAGAGGAGGTCTCTTAAGACATCCACTCCTAAATTTTGCAGCATGTCAGTGCAGCAAGGTAGGAAAGCCCTGAGTCAGATTTCCTTTTAAGTGCACCACCCAATCACCTGGTTTATGTGGTCTCTTTTAAATCCAAGGACTATGCTACTTCCCTACTTAGACCGGCAAATGCGAACTGAGAACCTGCATTAATAATAGACATCTTCGCAGGGCATATTATTGAATGAGGTTTTCAAAAGCCTGTGCTGTCTTGTGACCTCTTAGCTCCACATCATCCAAGATGGTGCTCCTTAATATAGCCTAGGACTCCACATTGTGAGTGCTGCATAACACAGGCCAGGAAACCATACATGCAAGATTATTGGATAATTCTTTTGCTAATGTTCGAGGAAGGCTTTTGCAGCTGTCTTCCTATAGGAATACTTTGCTAGGCTTGGATTTGGGTGAGAAGAGGTAGCACAGTTGAGTGTCACTTGGCTTTGGAAGTGCTGGGACACAGTTGCGTACTGTGACCTGGTAGGGAAGTGTTGTCACATTTACAAAGAAAATCAGCGTGCCTGGGAACTGCTCCTTGAGATGTGATAGGGAAGTAAAAGTCTGCATCTGAAGACTCCTCTAACTCAAGAGAACTTTTGAGGTAGCAGAAGAAAGGGTTCTTACTTTGGAATTAGAGCCTTGGAAGAATCTTTGCAAATACAAAACCCTCTCCTCTGCTACTCTGTAAACTCCACAAGGTTCTGCCTTTCTCTTTTAAATTTTATAAAAGGGTCAGCACAAGGCACACAAGGGAAACTTTTCTCTTCCGTCTAGCAAGGGCTTGGGCTAAGACAGACTTTCCTCTTTCTCCCCTGAAAATTCTAAGCATTAAGACTGCTCGACCTGAATGCAGATACTTAATTTGAACCTCTTTAAATAATAGTTTTTTTGGGTTTTTTTTTTTTTTTTTTTTTGAGACGGAGTCGCTCTGTCGCCCAGGCTGGAGTGCAGTGGCCAGATCTCAGCTCACTGCAAGCTCCGCCTCCCGGGTTCACGCCATTCTCCTGCCTCAGCCTCCCGAGTAGCTGGGACTACAGGCGCCCGCCACCACGCCCGGCTAGTTTTTTTTGTATTTTTCAGTAGAGACGGGGTTTCACCGTGTTAGGCAGGATAGTCTCGATCTCCTGACCTCGTGATCCGCCCGTCTCAGCCTCCCAAAGAATAATAGTATTTTCTATTTTACAATTTATTTTTTAAAGTATATTGTTTTACCCAAGCCATGCTTTTTATGAGCCATAGGCTTGTGTTTGAAACACCAGGAGGCATACAAATTCACATATCCACAGACACACATATTTATACAGAATTAGAAAATGATGATTAGCATACATTTCTGAAACCATTAGCAAGTTTTCAACACAGCTTCTATCTTTTTTTGTGGTTATAACCACGGTGGCTTGTCTATTTTTCTGTCATCTTTACTTCCCGAAATGAACAGCTTATATGCAATATCCTACCTTGCAATACCTTTATTGACCTCTGCTGGTCAAGAGTCCAGGCTTGTATCTTTTTCGTTGAGAAAGATGGTAGCCTGGAGGATTGTGATAATGAGATTCTGCTCTGAAGTTAGACAAAGCCAGCCTTCAATTCCTGTCACAATAGCCCCATACTCAGCTTGTATCGTTGCATGAGAGTTAGAGTTAGTGTTGTTAAGCCTCAGTTTCCTCACTGAGAAAGTTACTTTGTAAGATTTGTCCTTTAGGTATTCCCCTAAGCAATAGATATGCTATCCTAGTTCATTGAGTGGGGACCAAATATTATGGTAGTTGTTACTATTCTGGACAGTTCACACCTTGGACGTTTTTGTCATTCATTAAAGCTTTTTAAAATTGCAATTAACTAGACAGTTTTTAAATCCTGTCACTCTATGGCCATATGTTACTCATCTGTACAATAATAACCTGGGAGTCTTCAGTACTTTCTAGTGCCCTTTGGAATCCAACATTCTGTTTCTCTATGATTTTTTAATTCATACAAACTGATCCTAATACTGAGCCTGAGGAAGGAATCCATTTTACTGAGTGGAAGGAGAAATGCTTTGCCTTCTGAAGGCATAGAGGAAAGTATATGTTTAATTGTCACTTACTTTTCAATATTTAAGAAGAAGAAGAAAAAGTAGAATAAAATGAAGAAGAAGAAAAAGTAGAATAAAATGATGGATATTGACATGATTCCATATTGACAGACAAACATGTCTAATATTTCAAAATGTCACATGCGAATACAATAATTATTTTGAAGATCGAGGTGAGAGGGATATGGAGGATGACTCCAACTTTGAACACTTTGAACTTCTACCCTCAGTAACCCATCTGATTCAACAGTGATGTGAGACATAGTAGGCTGACTTCTGCAATGCTGTGGACCACCCTTAGTGAGACACAAGTCGGAAGGATTGTCTTTTGAGACATCAAGAGTAAACATATCCCTGAAAAAAACACAGTCAGGCATTACAAATTGTTCATGCATACAAGTATAAAATCACCATCATCATAATACTATGAATTATAATGAAATATTAAATCTATAACATCTTGTAAGGAGATTGCATATAAAGCACGTTATTAAAACATACTTTATAAAAGCTATTATGTTGCAATAACTTAGAGCTATTGAACTGCTATTATCTTTTATGCAAAATTTTAAAAAGGCTTGATCTTCAAACTGTTGCAAAGGTTAAAATAAATCCTATGATTCGAAGTACATGGAATTGGTTGAAATAAAAGCTAACATTTAATGACATATTTTATAAATACTGAAGAGAAGGAATATTTGATTCACAATTACTTAAGCATGTTACATGCACGCCTCCCCCAAGACGCTTACCACCAAAATCCCACACTTATTAAGACAATTTTTAACCTTTGTACTAATGGACGATTATGTGCCAAACATTTCTGATAAGTTTGTTTTTAAGTACAGCGACAGTTAGATCCTTTACCTAAGATAATTTATAAAACTTGTAAATTCACCTAAGATTTTTTATTGACCTGTTCTTATAAAAAATGGGGTATTTTACAAAAAGAAGTTTATTTCTAGACTCTGCTGTACCACAACATCCATTTTATAATCCTCTTCCAATGATACTAGGAAATCTGATTACCATCAACAATGCTAATGGTTAACATTTTGAGTACCTTTATGCTTGCAATAGGTGGAACACTTAGGGCATATCTCATTTAATGCTCACAAACTCCAAATGAGCTACGCGCTATCATGTATTTCCATATGTAGCTATAAACCGATTTAATGAGGTTATATAGTTCCTCTTAAGGTCAGTCATCTGAAGGTTGCTGAGTCAAACCCCGAAGGTAGATATATTTGCTTTCAATTTCAATCCTAAACTTTTCAGATATATAGTCTCTTCTAAAAAAGTTGAAGTTTCTCGGGTAAAGTAGTTGCATTATATCATTTCATCAAACATACACACACACAGTTTAGAAACTAATATTGCATTCTACAGATTAATTTCCTTTCTTTTTTTCAAAATCGATACAGTTGATTAACTTGTTATTCTGAAGTGTTGACAAATTATTGGGTAAAAGTGAATTAATAGATTTATTCTACCATATCTACTGGGGACATGCTGTGTTCCAGGGTCTTTGCTGAGGTCATGAAGACACACAAAAAGATTCTGAATGATATGAACATTTACTTTGAAGAAACAAGGTAAAAATATTCAACAGTGGGCTATTCACTGTTTAAACAACCTTTCTCATTTTTAAAAATAACATCTACTTGTCTTATCTACTTCTTTTCTTAGCAGCCACAGCATTACTACCGGTTCACCTACATTATCTAGATCTTGCATTACCCCTGGAAAAGAATTAACAATCAAAACCGGTTTGAAGTAAGAAGGATTTATCTCCCCAGGACTCTTTAACAGAGCACATAGCTTGAAGCTAGTGCAACTTTTTAGGCAGGGAGGGAGACGATTGCTATGTAAATCATTATCACTGACAAGTTAAGCCTCCAGTCAAAAGCAGAATGTATAGCTTGTGTATTTACCTTGGGCTATTTGTCTCCACGAGGTAGCTGTTTGAAAAGAAATACTTAAAAGCAGGTTGATATCCACACAGACACACCCTTAACGAACTGAAGTTTCAGGCTGGTCTCATGTCGCCTTGGATTAGCTGAATTTCAGGGCTTAAATTATTCTCAGGACTCCTAATATCGATCTCTTCACCCCAACCCAGAAATCCTAAGTAAAGGAGATGAAGTGAAAATTCCATCTTGAATGAGTTGCTATTTGATTAACTCTAAGAGTACCTGTTAAACGTAGGATTGGGAGTGGAAAATTATGAGTTCAATCTTCTCCATGTAGGTGGTCAAATCTGTTCTTCCAGTCGGCTTTCTCTGTTGCATCAAAATGACGTTTCTGAATTTCAAAGCTAGACCAGTCATTCCCCTAAATTCTGTGTCTTCATTATCTATGTGAATGAGTCCCAAATCCTTTTCCAGCCTCGATGAATAGCAGTTACCATCATTTGACCTTGGAAAGTCACTCAGATTTTTAGCATTGTTGAATATGTTAAATGAATTGATAGAAAGATAGCACTTAGAATAGGACATAATGGTGCTATGTAATTGTTAACTATAACGATAATACACATTTTTATTATTCATTAATAAATTATTGTTAACTATAGTTACTGCTAGTGTTACTACTACGGTGTCTGCTACTACTAGTAGTACTACTACAAGCACCACTAAGTTTGAATTTGATATTACATGAGAAGATAACACGTTAAATTTTATCATATTAAGAAACAGCTCAGAGAAATGAGAGAAAGTTCAACTCAACATTTTGGCCAAAGACTTTATCTTTCCTCTATATCATTACGCCTTCAGCATCTCCTTTCTATTCAGTTTTTGGCAGATTGTGGGTTCAAAGTAAATGTTTATTAGTTGAGATATCTGTGTAACATTTCTGTTAGAACTTATAAAACCATCTAACACTAGTAGATGCTAAATAGATGCATGTTTTTTCTCACAGCATTTTGAAAGTCAGTCTACTCAGAAAAGATGTAGCATGAGCCGTCTTAAGCCATGTGGAGAAATAGGAAAGCTTTTACACTGTTTGTGGGAGTGTTAATTAGTTCAACGATTATGGAAGACTGTGTGGAGATTCCTCAAGGATCTAGAACCAGAAATACCATTTGACCCAGCAATCTCATTACTTGGTATATACTCAAAGGATTATAAATCATTCTACTATAAAGACACATGCATACGTATGTTTATTGCAGCACTATTTACAATAGCAAAGACTTGGAATCAACCAAAGGCTCATCAATGATAGACTGAATAAAGAAAATATTGCACATATATACCATGGAATACTATGCAGCCATAAAAAAGAATGAATTCGTGTCCTTTGTGGGGACATGGATGAAGCTGGAAACCATAATTCTCAGCAAACTAACACAGGAAAAGAAAACCAAACACCACATGCTCTCACTCTTAAGTGGGAGTTGAACAATGAGAACAGGGGTTTGGGGGCAAGGGGAGGGAGAGCATTAGGACAAATATCTAATGCATGTGGGGCTTAAAACCTAGATGACAGGTTGATAGGTGCCACAAACCACCATGGTACATGTATGTATACCTATGTAACAAACCTGTACATTCTGCACATGTATCCCAGAACTTAAAGTAAAATAAAAAAGGGGGGAATTATTGTAATTTTTTTTCAAGGAATATTTAACTCATGTCTTTACATGCCCCAGTGAGCACAATATAAACATCAGAGACACACGGAAAGCGATATGTGTGTGTATGACATTTTTCAGGATCCTTTAAAATCATAGTCACTACCTGGCACTTTACACCCATTGTCTCATTTAATTCTCATCATAAGCCTAAAAGTTAGATGTTACTATAACTACATTTTAAGAAACCAATACACTGCAAGAGGTTAGGTAAATTTTCCAGCATTGTGAAGACCGTTCTATATCTGCTGAACTCTAACATTCATCTATCTAGCTCCAAAGCCTTGCTTCATTCTTCATGCTCTCTGTGTAGCAGTAGTCTGTGACTTTCATGATTTTCATGATCCTTTTACTCTGAGTTTCTGCCTCTAAATCTCAATCTTCCTTTTTAATAGCTCCAGTCTCCAAAAGCTGTGATACCCTAGCCAAATTAGTGGTGGAGTTGTGCTGTAGATCCAAATCCATGTGACCATAAACGAGTCAGCTCAACATCGCTGAGCTCAGATTTTCCAACTGTAAAATATTTGGTAATCTTTATATTTTGGCTTAAATGAGGCAGTAAATATATGAGAAGTTTCTAGCAGTGTCTTTCATATAGTAGGCACTTAGTGGATGAAAGCTACTCTTCTTATTGTCCTTACTCTTCTGATTATTGTATATAATCAGATAATGAAGAGGCATCACTAATCATTTAAATTTTCATCCTTCTAAAGCTGTGTATTAGTTATGTTTGCTAATGAGACTCCTGTACTTAACTGATCTTATCCGCTTTGTCATGCCCAGTATCTTAGTTTGAGCTTCCATATAGTATCTATCCTTCCAATTTCTTACAATTGAGTCCTTTTTTCCCCTATGTATTGATTTTATTAAATCTTTTGGCTCAGTAAGTCATTAGAATAAAATATCTAGTCTTAGAGAGAAAATTATCTTTGGAATCAGCAACTCAGTTTTATTTCAAAGATGAAGAAAGTGAATGGAGGAAGCAGAGACTTGAATATCTTTTGTAGTTAACAGGTAGCTTCTTTCTGGATGGCAATGCTACTACCCATCCCAGAGGTCCCTTGATCCATGGGCTAAAGTTGGGTGACTCAGCATTCTCAGTAATGCCAAACATATAGTGGGCATGACTCATTTAATTACAAGGTGAAAGCTTAGGTACATCTCAGAGGAGGAAGCAATAAAGGGATACATTGAAGTCCATATCAGCTTTCTCTGTGTCTTGGATCAAGGACACCTCGTGGAAGACAGTATGCTAGATCAAAGAATCTTGGATGCAAACGGTCCTGGGTTAAAATACCAATTCTTCCACCAACTAGCCATGTGCTTTTATGCAAATAACCTGATCTCTTTGAATCTCCATTTACTCACCTGTCAAATGAGGAAAAAGACACTTGTAGATATTTGATGAAGTGCTTTAATTATTATTTACCAGAGAAGACCACATTTTGTTGTGATATAATTTCAAATTTATAGAAAAGTTCCAACAATAATAGTAATATTAATAATAATACAAGAATCTCACCATATTCATCATGTTTACTTTTGCTTCATTCATGTTATCATTTCCTAATTATCTTTTCATGCATATTGCATTTTTCTTCTAAACCATTTTCCAGCAAGTTGGGGATATTTTTTTCCATTACCATAAAAGACATCGATGTATTTTCTAACCACAGAGTAATTATTATGATCTGGAAATGTAGCATTGGCACAATACTATTATTCTATCCATAATTCATAAAAATTTTGGCAGTTATTCTAAAATTACTGTTTATAGATATTTGTATTTCTTGGTACAGGTCAAGATGACTTACTGCATTTAATTGTCATGCCTTTTAATTTTTTTTTATTGGAACAATTTCACAGACTTCCTTGAAATTTAAATTTTTGGAGTTTATATGCCAGTTATTTTGTAGAACATTTTTAGATTTTTGTATCTGATACTCCCTTGTGAGTACTACAAGTTAGGTGTTTTTAACAGAAACCCTGTAGAAGGGATGCGGTTTTCCAAGGGCACCATATCACAAGTTACGTGAGGTTGGTTTATCTCAATATTGATCATGCTAACTTTGCTTACCTGCTTGAGATAGTGTCTGTCAGGGCTTTCTTCTGCAAAGCTACTATTTTCCCTTTTGTTAGTAATAAGCAGTTTGTGGGGAGATACTTTCTGACAATTCTGTTTCTCATTAGACTTTCATCCAATAGTTTTAGCATTAATTCGTGATTTAAAAAATCTCCATTATTCTTTCTATATTTATTAACTGGCATTCTACTCTAAGGATGTCCATGATCATTTGACAACTGTTTTCTGGAAGGATAAAAATACAGTGGGAGCAAGAGAAAATATAGGAGTATAAGAGTCAGTGCATAGACTTTAAGGGCCTAGATAAACAACTAGTACATGGGATCACTTTGATGGCATGTGCAAAATGACACAGGCAGGGCCTCAAAGAAATATGAATTATGTTCTCTTCTCAATAGAACGTCTTTATTTTACTTCAGACAGTGTACCATAAGGCAGGATTGTGGAATATTGTGAGAATTCCTGGCACACCAGCAAAGTAGACTCTGAGAGACTTTAAGTTAAGATGGCTTGGACATAACATTAAAATTATGACCTTATGACTTTTTTAGAGAAAATCTGTATCTTAGGATAAAGAAGAGGAATTCTTCTTTCAAAAAAAAAAAAAAAAAAGACTCAGAAAAGGATTACACTTAAATACACACACACACACACACACACAATTCTGTGGTCATGAAATATTTGTTTGAATATATGAAAGAAAACAAAATGCTAAACTACTAAATATTTCAGGACTGTTACTGTTTAAATTGTAGACCTGGGCCAGGCATGGTGGTTCATGCCTGTAATCCCAGCACTTTGAGAGGCTGAGTGAGGTCGGAGCATTGCTTGAACCCAGGAGTTTGAAACCAGCTTTGGCAATGTAGCAAGTCCCTCACCTCTACAAAAAATAAATATAAATGAATAAATAAATTGTAGACCTAATCGGAGATGTAATAAACTATCCTGATTGATATAATATAATTTAATTTGTGTTTTGAAAATCATTTTATTAATTAAATTACCACTGAACCATGGGTTTAGGTAAAAATTTCTTTTTCTTGGTGACCATCTTAACTAGGTCCCTGTTTGTGTGAAAACTTCAGAATTTAGAATGAAAGCTGCTGTAACTTTAGGGAATGTCAGTATTATATGACTTCATATATTCCCAAATTAAACCTATTGTCGATGAGCATCTTTAAATGTGATGAGTTAGTACATTAATGCTCTTTTAAGAAGGGAAAATGCCAGAGCATGCATTTGCTTCACCTGATTAGAGGTTGGGAATAATTTTTAGTTGCATTCATTCTCTGAGGAGGGCGGAATTTACCCCCATGTGCAGTTTGCCGTTCCCTGCAATGATGGCTTGAAGACTGTGTTCCTCAATTAGAAGGCATGATTCTTTCATCCTGGACTTAACCTCAGCCCTGATGCTGTTATTTTTAATCTCTGCTTCAGGGAATTGGGTTGGATGATCTGTCAGGTCTCTTCTAGTTCAGATATTCTAAGCTAAGAAATAGAAGAGGCACTAGTAAACATTTCCACTGGCTTTGAGTTTTGAGGAATTTATCTGCAAGGATGAATTAGGTTTATTCTTCTTTGTCTGCAGGCAAAGGAGACATATGTCTTTAAAGCTGCCTGACCAGACTATCTTTTCGGCATGATTTAAAAACACAGGAAACTTTCACATAGGATTAGGATCAGTATGAGCCGTCTGAAGATTTCATACGTTCTTATAGGAGGAAAGTGGTTGAGAAGATCAAGAGTGGATAGATTTTATCTACTGAGTTGGGCAGGTGAGATGTAAGCTTGTAAAGTTGAAAGCAATTTTTCCTTCATCCTTTTAATAAAAATGTATGTTACTTTTAATTATACAACAATGAGAAAATATATTATTACATATGATTATAGACACTCGGTCTGCCTAATGGAATCTGTTCTGTTCTAATTCATCTGAGTAAAGAATAAGACACATAACAAGTAAAAGGAGGCCTGGCACCGTGGCTCATGCCTGTAATCCCAGCACTTTGGGAGGCCAAGGCAGGCAGATCACAAGGACAGGAGATGGAGACCATCTTGGCTAACACGGTGAAACCCCGTCTCTACTAAAGATACAAAAAATTAGCCAGGCATTGTGGCACATGCCTATAGTCCCAGCTACTCAGGAGGCTGAGGCAGGAGAATCGTTTGAACCCGGGAGGCAAAGATTGCAGTGAGCCGAGATCGCGCCACTGCACTCCAGACTGGGTGATAGAATGAGACCCCGTCTCAAAAAAAAGTAGTAAAAGTAACAGCAAACATGCCTGCTTCCCAGACAGCTCCATCTATTGCTTTAGAATCTGAGAATTAGATAATCTTTTGGCAAACCAATAACTGTTTTTAGTAGCCTCTAAACAATTTGTTTTGTGTTTCCTTCCTTCTTTATTATAGTTTTGGGTCAGTCCAATCCTGAGATGTTGTCTCATTTATAATCCTCTATCACAAGAAATAATTTCTATGTCTATAAAAGAGAATGTTTTTGTTGTATGTATACTAGGGCTGTTCTCTCTTTAATAAAATTTTACCAGCAAGTACCTTGGCTAGGAACAAGAGAGCTAGCGTGATTTCACACAAGTAATCACCTGTTTGAAATCTGGTTCATTTTTCTTAATCTCCCTGGGACTTCGAGTTAACTTTCAGGCAGGTTTGTTAGCAGAAACTAAGTATTGTGGGACACAATTATAACTTCAATAAAATTGTACAGGGAAATATGAACAGCAGTGGTGATATTTTGCTGTTTTTCCTGATGAGTGGTTCTAACGTGAAGAGCAAAAATGTTTGCAGGGGGATCGAGAAACAAGAATTGAGACACGTGTTTCTTCCAGTGGTTCTGAAAGCGCAGTAAGCATCCGAATCACGCAGAGGATTTGTTAAAGCAGGGACGGTGGGCCTGACTTCAGTTGCTCAATTCAGTACCTCTGTGGTGGGACAGAATTTGTATTTCTGACAGGTACTCAACGCAATGCTGACAATGCTGGTCTGAAGACCACACTTTTAGTACCAGAGATCTAACATATCCTCCAAATAGATTCATTTTGGTAGCTGTTGTGTGTAGTAGAGAGAACATCAGATGAGAGTCATAAAGGTTTTTACATTCTATTAGTCATTCGACAAGTTTTCCTTGGCCTGTAATAGGTAAATTATGTGCTATGTTCTTCAATACAGAGATTAGTAGAGCCCATTCCTCATGTCTAAGGAAATTTACAGTCAATTAGAGGAGACAATCAAGGAAATCCGCAATCTCAATACAGTACAATTAGCAATATAATGGTTGTTGTGCAGACTTGGTAGTAGTGCCTGACTCAGTTTGCACCGGGAACCTGCCATCAAAGTAAGCTTTTTAGAAGCAGAAATTTAAAATGAATTTTGAATACAATATAGGATTTATTACACTGGAGGACATATCTCAAAAGGAAAGGATAAGAGTGAATGGCACACAATGAGGGAAATGAGAATGCAATTGAAAAATGGCAAACAGTTCAGCAGCGGTAGAACATGTAGTACTATGGAGACATATACTTAGCCCCACAGTTTAATCCCTATTTACTTCCCAGCCATGAGAAATTTCACCTGGTATTCTTAGGGGTTTGCACTTCACCATGTATGTGATGGGAGTAGAGGGCCAGACACTGAAGATTTTAAATAAAGAAGTAATGAGATTACATGTCTATTAAGAATGCTTAAATAAATTTTGATATATCCATTTTTTAAAATACTATGCAGCTATGAAAAATGTCAGTGTTATATATATATATTATGAACTAGCTCTAAAGCAACATATAGAATAGTGTTCAGAGAATTTTTTTATTTGTGTACACAGAAGAATGAGGAGTCCATTTGTGTATATTTATGTGTGCATAAAATATTTCCTTGGGTATAGACACAAACAAGCATGAACACACATAAAATATAACTTGATAACAGTAGTTGCTTCTGGAAGGAGGAACTGGAGGACAGGGGACTGTGTTAGAAAGGGGACTTTTTGCTTTGCCTGCTTTTTTATTACTATTTGACATTCTTTTGACATGCACATGTTTTATTTTGTATTTTATTGTATGTATTTACTGCCATTACTACTACTACTGCAATTAACGAATCATTTTAGAGTTAAAAAAGATTACTGTTGGAAACATTTAAACAATGATGGTGGCGCATGCCTGTAATCCCAGCTACTCAGGAGGCTGAGGCAGGAGAATCGCTTGAACCTGGGAGGCAGAGGTTGCTGTGAGCCGAGATCACGTCATTACACTCCAGCCTGGGCAACAAGAGTGAAACTCTCTCTTAACAAAAAAAAAAAAAAAAAAAAAGAGTGCTGGAGGAAAGGCTGAAGGGAGGGAGTGCTGTCTCCACTTTCAGTTAATGTCTTTAGTGATTAAAGTTAAAAATAAGTGGTGACAGATTATATGAAAAGGAGGGAATTAACCTGAGAGAGTTATGAAACCCAGATGCTTTCTGCAGTCACTTTATACATAGAAAAATTTTCTTTAGGCCCAATATATGCACATTAAAAAAAGTCTGTCTTTGGGTCAGGCACAGTGGCTCTCACTTGTAATCCCAGTACTTTGGAAGGCCAAGACAGGAGGATTGCTTGAGCCCAGTAGTTCAAGACCAGCCTGAGTAACATAGTGAGACCCCACCTCCACACACACACACACACACACACACACACACACACACACACACAGATTTAGCATATATTGTGCAGAAAGCAGGAAGTTACAGGGGATAGGATCACTACATTATCTGGCCAATAAGTTAAACAACAACAACAACAAAGCATTAAATCCCCCACTGTCTGTTCAGAGCAACTTGCTTCTCCAAAGTAGTACAAAGTTTCAAGATGACCAGTTTTAGCAATCAGATGAGACCAGTTGCCACCTCTTCCAATCTCTGGATGGGTTGGGGAGTGGTGGCATTTTATCTTCTCAGTTCCATTTAGAAAAGAGAACTGCTAACTCTTCCAGAATTATAGATGTGGAAGAATCGAAGGCAAGTGGTAAAGGGGAAAGTCAGGGAGACGGAGAGTGTGAGATCTTGGATAACTTCCAAGTGTTCTGACTTAAGTAATGGGAGGATCCTAGGAGCCCGGGAGGTCAAGGATGCAGTGAGCCATGATTGTGCCACTGCACTCCAGCCTGGACAACTGAGCAGGACCCTATCTCAAAGAAAAAAAGCAAAAAAGAAGAAAAACTTTCCATGTTCGACACCAGGAGGTAAGCTACCTGAAGGCGAGGAATTTATTTTCTGGTTACTGCTATATCCAGCACTTCCTGAGAAGATATTTAGTAAACGTTATTAAACGATTGAATCCAGGGGATTTAATTTCTTGACTTTGTTGAATTTTTTATTCTCTGAACCACATATGAAAGGTACTTTCTTCTTCACCTTGGTATAGAGCTCAAAAAAGAGTACATTTCCTTTTACTTATTTCCTGTAAAAATCTCTTTCTCTCTCTCTCTCTCTCTCTCTCTCTCTCACACACACACACACACACACACAGATTTAGCATATATTGTGCAGAAAGCAGGAAGTTACAGGGGATAGGATCACTACATTATCTGGCCAATAAGTTAAACAACAACAACAACAAAGCATTAAATCCCCCACTGTCTGTTCAGAGCAACTTGCTTCTCCAAAGTAGTACAAAGTTTCAAGATGACCAGTTTTAGCAATCAGATGAGACCAGTTGCCACCTCTTCCAATCTCTGGATGGGTTGGGGAGTGGTGGCATTTTATCTTCTCAGTTCCATTTAGAAAAGAGAACTGCTAACTCTTCCAGAATTATAGATGTGGAAGAATCGAAGGCAAGTGGTAAAGGGGAAAGTCAGGGAGACGGAGAGTGTGAGATCTTGGATAACTTCCAAGTGTTCTGACTTAAGTAAGTGGACACACCGGCTTGAGCATGATCTTTGTCCCTAACCTGTGTTGCTTTGCACAAAACTCTTGTTCTGCAAGAAACTCAATTTCACACCTGTAAAATAGATGACGACGTATTCTCCATCTGCCTCCCAATGTTGTTTTAAGTAGTATGTAAAGTGAAATATGTGCAAGCATTTTGTAAACTTCCCCTGTGCTACAGAAATTTAGTCATGTTACTGCTTGCCTAAGTTGAGTCCTTTATGCATTTGCATTAGGTGTTAAGAGCAACTTGAAGGTTACGATCACTTACATTCCTGATGCCTTTGGTTTCTATGGGGAAATGAGAGCAGAAGTTCACAAAAAGGAAAATCTGTAGTACAGACAGAGCACACAAAAGTGCCTCACATTCTGCGCGGCAGATGGTAGTACCTTAATAGATGTGAGTTTCCTTCCCTTCCGCCCCTGCTTACCCAAAATGACTTAGAGACGCTAACTCTGGCAGTTTGGAGAAAATTGGATTCCCAAACTTGCCAAGTTGGTTTAGGGTATGCATATATGATTTATATCTGAGTATTGTTAGTGAAGATATTGGAGTCACAGAGGTGAGAGTCAAATCCTGACTCTTTCATGTTCAACTAATGTGCACCTTTGCACTTGATACTCTCAGTTCCCTTCTCCTCCCTTCCTCTCTTCCTTTCATTCCCTCCCTCCCTCCCTCCCTCCCTCCTTTCTTTCTTTCTTTCTTTCTCTTTCTTTCTCCTTCTTTCTTTCTTTCTTTCTTTCTTTCTTTCTTTCTTTCTTTCTTTCTTTCTTTCTTTCTT
>NW_012104698.1:4547033-4716245 GCF_000951045.1 Mandrillus leucophaeus | reverse complement strand
CTTCCTTCCTTCCTTCCTTCCTTCCTTCCTTCCTTCCTTCCTTCCTTCCTTCCTTCTTTCCTTCCTTCCCTCCTTCCATCTCTCTTTCTTTCTTTTATTAAAGATGGGGTCTCAATCAGTTTCCCAGGCTGGAGTACGGGGCATGGTCATAACTCACTATAGCCTGAAACTTCTGGGCTCGAGCAATCCTCCCACTTCAGCCTCCCAAGTAGCTGAGATTACAGGTGTCCACCACCACACTGGCTAAAATTTGATATTTAAAAAAAAATTTGTAGACACAGGGTCTTGCTATGTTTATCAGGCTGGTCTCAAACTCCTGGCCTCAAGTGATCCTCCCAACTCGGTCTCCCAAAATACTGGATTGCAGGTGTGAGCCACTGTGCCTGGTCTCTCTCAGATTTTACTTATAAAATGGGAATGCCTCTGCTTTATATGGATGTTAAGAAGACTTGAGCTAAGATACACGCATTTTGAGAGGCCAAGACAGAGGCTGAGGCACAAGATTCACTTGAACCCAGGAGGCAGAGGTTGCAGTGAGCCGAGATTGTGCCACTGCACTCCAGCCTGGGTGACAGAGAGAGATCTTGGATAACTTCAAAAATAAAAAATGAAGGACTTCTTCAAGAATCTTGTTATTACTATATACACTGATAAATGGAATACCCATTAGTAACTAATATAACCAGGCTTAGGGACCCTTTTTGTAATCTCTTACAATAGGTAATGACAACATCCATTCTGTAAGAACTTAATGATTACTACTGCACTGTGCCAGACAGGATATTAACCATCATAGTTTTGTTGCTTTATCTGCAAGGTGAGAAAAATAATAGTACACATCAGTTAATCTTCTAATTTAAAGAGATTGTCTACATTGCTTCTAGTCAAAGACTCAGTAAGTGGAAGTACAGGAAATGGACTTATTCTTGTCCATTTGTGGAGACCTAGCTGGATCCCAACCAGCATGTGATATTTACTTTTTAAAGAGTATTAGAAGAAGAATACAGAAGTTTGCATTTTGGGTTCTCCCAAAGACAAAATTCACAGGCTTGGACAAATTATTTAATATCTTAGGATCCTAAATTTAACAACTAAAGTTGTACCCTTAGCATAATCTCAATGGATTATGGGAAAGAATTAATGTTTGTAGAGTGCTTATTTGTTTGAACAGGAATACAAAGGAAAGAATACTAACAAGCACATGTTTTTCATTTCTTAGACTCTAATGCAATTCAGTACAGTTAATTTATTTCATCACCTCCCTGATCAATCATAGGAGTTAAGGATGGCAGTCTGAACACATTACCAGTTTGCAGCTGCAGAAATTGAGGCTCTGGCTACACAAGCAAGTATCTGAAAAACATGTTCCAGGAGACTTGAGATGGAGCCCTTAGCACTGGTTTTATCTCTGAATGTGTATATTGTTCCTCCAGGGCGCAGATGCCCTGCCTTTTTTAGGGCACCAAGTTGAAGTTACGGTGAATCTCAACGTTTCCCCACGTCTTGAGAGTTTACCATTTTGTCAAAACTGGCTGCCCAAACTCCAACATCAGCACTTTGCCACTAGCCAGTCTCCATGTGTGGGAAAACTCATATCCATCAGTCATGGTATTGATTTATCTAGAATATTTTGAATCACTCTTTTTGTCAAAAAATAACAATGTACCAAAAGCATGTGGCTAACCTTGCCAAAGAGCACAAATTTGTGAAATTTAAATTTCAGCATCCCTTTTACGTTTCATCTATCTATTTTATCTTTCTCCATCTGACTAGATGTTAGAACTAGTCTCTAAGCCAATTAACTTCCAAGGGTTGCAGAAGTCTCCAATTACTTGCAAGTCTCACCTAATCAAAGGAACTTTCTGTATGTGAGCTCAAATACGGACCAAAGAAAAATTACTACTGTGTTTTTAGGAGCTCTATTCAAGTCTTATCTCTCTCCTGACCCTTTCATTCTTTTTCTTGCCAAAAAAGCCAGTTCCTTTTGGAGTGAAATTATATTGATGCAGTGGTCTCGTGTGTGAATATTACTGGCCTCAGCAACTTTCTTTATGTTTCTGCTTAGCCTAAGATTGGGATTTCCTGGATAATATTTCAAAATTTTAAAGGAGTTTGAGCCACAGAGTTAGAAGTTGCCAACCAACGGTGGTCTCAAAACATTCACTTATTATTTAAATTAATTACAAAACATCATTTTAAAAACTTCCCATCCAACTGTGTTATAACAAACATAGCAAACTTGTTTTTTTCCTATAGTTTGCTAGGTTTTGTGTTTCTTTAGTAAAGGATCCTCTATCATCTGAACTTGCACCTTTTTTGTTTGTTTGTTTTTGTTTGTTGCTGTTGCTTTGGTATTTGCAGCTCATGGAGACTGGCCCTGGGAAGTGGCTGGCATCGTCACTAACTGCTGTGTGTTATCAGGGGTGGTTTTATACTGTTATTACAAGAATATTTACAATTAAAATGCAGGTCTTGGTTTAAAGAGCACCTGTTTAATCAAGGATAGAAAGTCATATTTTGTATATGCCACTAGGTGAATAGCTGACTTGCATATTAATTCTGTCCCTGATTATAGTTCTGTTCATGTGAAGTTTTTTTCTCTGTAGATGATAATTCTTTGTAGAACTATTCAGTTAAAATTTTAGGACAGATCTTTATGTACGGAGTGCTTGGGCACTGCATTAGGCTTTGTGTTTTGTTATTTTTAAAAATACAACTTCTTATGTTTGAGTTTTCCTTTGCCTTTAAAATAATTTTCTATAGATAGGAAAGTGCAGCTCTTCCCTAGAAGAGCGAAGGGCAAATAACAGTAATGTCCTGAACATTCTGAGTATTGTAACAATGATACATTTTTGCTAAACGAAAAATTTCATTCTCTAAGAGTAAATATAAATTAGTCACAGCCTAGGTTCTTAATGCTATAAAGTCCGAGAGGCTTGGGCGATTTACTAGCAACATAAATTTGTTACATTTACTAAGCTAGACTTTCCCTATTTGGGAAGTTATGAAAATGATATTACATACTTCATAAGGCTATTGAGAGAATTAAATGAGCCAATTCATACGAAGTGCCTGAAATGCAGTTAGCACTTAGTAAATGCTAGCTGTTAGTACTAGTATTAATATCCAAACAGAAACTATACAAGGATGAAGAGTTTTCAGAGACCGAGTTTTTTTTTACCAGCCTAAAACATCATATGGTTATAATTTGAGTAATGGGGAGATCCATGTTTTTGACATCATATTGTCATGAGAGAAGGATGAGACTATGAAATCAGTCAGACCTGTATTTGAATTTCAGCTCCACTACCTACTGGCTAAGCTTCTGCTTTCTTCCCTACCAAATGGAGGTAAAATTATTATCTCTAACTATTATTTGATTTGATTTGACTTATTTTATTTTGTTATTATTATTTTTTGAGACAGAGTCAAACTCTATCACCCAGGCTAGAGTGCTGTGGTGTGCTCTTGGCTCACCGCAACCTCTGCCTGCCAGGTTCAAGTGATTCTCTGTCTCAGCCCCCCAAGTAGCTGGGATTACAGGCACCCGCCACCATGCCCAGCTAATTATTATTATTATTATTATTTGCATTTTTGGTAGAGATGGGCTTTTATCATGTTGGCCAGGCTGGTCTCGAACTCCTGACCTCAAGTGATCCGTCCACCTCGGTTTCCCAAAGTACTGGGATTGCAGGCGTAAGCCATGGGCGTGGCCTCTAAGGATTATTTTATTTTAAAGACTGACGGATGTCTCCAAATTGTATGATCCACAATGAAAACCCAATACATTTTTAGCACTTTATACATTCTTCTGTAAACTGTTTATTATGAATTAGCATCAGAGAGTAGATTAATTCAGTGGAAACACCATCTTCCTCCTATGTAGCATTTTTGTGTTTAACTATTTGGAAGTTGGGAGAGGGAGATATTTCTCTGAATGCTTAATCTTAAGTCATGATTCTCACTGCTTTTCCATTATTGTTGTGACTAATCAGTAGGTCAGCCTACTTGGGGTTTGTATCTGAAGAGTCAGTCACAGAAAGAGAAGCTAGAAAAACTGCACCAAGATGCTTAGATAAATTCCCAGTATTCCATATCCTGATGCCTCTTCTTGATTCTTTCAAATGTAAATGACCTTCCCAGGCAAAAGGACTCAGGTGTGTTTGAAAGCTGTTTGACAGCCAGTGTCTCACAGAATCCATGATTAAGCTAGAGGATTACCTCTTCTGATTCTCTAATCTACCTTCACACGGTCTTGGACTCCCTGCTCTCCTCTACTCTACATAATCACCTCCAGATGCTGTTGCTATAAGGACTGCTTGGACACACATCTCCAGTCCTTGCTCAGACTTAGGTCTCATAATTTCAGGGATGGCTTAGACAACACTGTCATCAAGCCCCTCAAAGTGCGCATTCTTCCTTTTTTGGCATATTGTAGACCATGTTTCTTTCACAGTCATTTCCTTGTGAATGGAGAGCCTGAGAAGATAGGGAGTTTCTTGTCACTAGGCATATACAATCAGAGATTAATTATCCTGGAAGTTCCCCAGGGAATTCAAATATCAAAATAGAGAGAAAAAAAGAAAGGAGTGAGGGAATTGCACAGGGGAACTTTAAGATCCAACCTACCCTTGAGTCTACTATGCATTTTCTACGTAGTTATTCCATTATAATTTAGATCTTCATTTATTAGAATGAGGATAGTCATATTAAGAAATACAGATATTTGACCAGGTGTGGTGGCTCACGCCTGTAATCCCAGCACTTTGGGAGGCTGAGGCAGGCAGGTCACCTGAGGTCAGGAGTTCAAGACCAGCCTGGCCAACATGGTGAAACCCCATCTCTACTAAAAATACAAAAATTAGCCAGGTGTGAGGGCAGGCACCTGTAATCCCAGCTGAGAGAATCACTTGAACCAGGGGGCGGAGGTTGCAGTGAGTTGAGTTTGTGCCACTGTACTCCAGTCTGGGTGACAGAGTGAGACTCTGTCTCAAAAAAAAAAAAAAAAAAAAAAGGAAAGGAAGAAAAATAAATATAGATATTATGTATGTAAATGGAGATTTAAAAAATATCCAAATGTTTGGTAATGCAAAGGTTGAGAAAAATCCACTAAAAATCCGAAGACTTTTTTGTGTTTATTGCTTTAGTGTTTTCTTCAGGCCAGGGGCGGTGGCTCATGCCTGTAATCCCCGTACTTTGAGAGGCCGAGGAGGGCAGATCACCTGAGGTCGGGAGTTCGAGACCAGCCTGACAAACATGGAGAAACCCGTCTCTACTAAAAAGGCAAAATTAGCAGGGTGTGGTGGTGGATGCCTGTAATCCCAGTTACTTGGGAGACTGAGGCAGGAGAATTGCTTGAACCCAGGAGGCGGAGGTTGTGGTGAGCCAAGATCATACCAGTGCACTCCAGCTTGGGCAACAAGAGTGAAACTCCATAAAAACAAAACAAAACAAAACAAAAAACAGCGTTCTTCAAAAGAAACTCAAACAACTTCTTTTGGTAGTTCTGCGTTACAGACCTCAATTAGGATGTTGTGTCCAATAGTGCATTCTGTGAAGATGGAAATGCTCTATATATGTGCTGTCTACTATGCCAGCAATTAGCTACTTGTGACTACTTAAATACTTGGCATGCAGATAGTGAGCCTGAGTAACTGAATATCTAATTTAATTAATATAAATTTTCTCTGACATATGTGGCTAGAGGCCATGATAGTGGACAACACAGGTCTAGAATATCTCATGGCTTTCTTAGAGGACTATTTAACTCCCAAATAGTATTTCAGATCATTCTTGCAAAGGAGTATCAGTCTTACCATTCACAGAGGATATAGCAAAGATCATCAAGAGTCTTTACATTTGAAACAAAAAAAAACCCTGACATTCTTGAGGAAAAAAAAGTTACGGGTGCTTACATTAACACATATCAAGAGTCATTGTAAAGGGAATATATATGGTTGTACTCACTCAGTAATAGCCAGGCAGATATTACACTGGGATTTAAAAGGCCCCCAAAAGACCATGCATATATAGAAACTTCATATAAACAGAAATAGCACTATAGGTCAATGATGAAAGGGTGGACTATTTGATAAATAGCTCAGGGAAAATTAATTATCTATATGGAAAAAATATTTCTATTTTATACTATACACAAAAAATCAAGTTCATGCCTTAAGTATAAAAAGTATAAGTTTTGGAAGGCATATGAGAGAATATCTTTAGGTTCTTTCTGTAGGGAAGCATTTATTAAGCAACAAGCAATATGAACTTTAAAATGAAAATTTTTACTGCATTGAATTTCAGAACTTTGGTTTATCAAAAGGCATCATAAAATAAAATTAAAAAATACAAAAAAGAAAAAGCATTTGCCATGTATAATTGAAAAGGATGTTTATTAGAATATAAGTGTGATGGTGCATGTCTGCGATCCTAGCCAGCTGGGGGCCGAGGAGGGAGAATTGCTTGAGCCCAAGAGTTGGAGGTGAGCCTTGGCAAACATAGTGAGACTTTGTCTCTATTTAAAAAAAATGTAAAAGACAAAATGAGCAAAAGACGAGGAAAAAGAAACATGCTTTTCTCTGAAACATAAAAAAAAAAAAACTCAACCCACTAATTATTATGTGTATGAATTAAATGTCTGTGTTCCCCAAATTTCATATATTGATGCCCCAACCTTCACTATGATGGTTTTAGGAAGTGGAGCATTTGGGAATTAATTAGATTTAGATGAGACTAAAGAGGGTGGAGCCCCCATGATGGGGTTACTGCCCTTATTAAAATAAAGAGCCAGGCGCGGTGGCTTATGCCTGTAATCCCAGCACTTTGGGAGGCCGAGGTGGGTGGATCATGAGGTCTAGGAGTTCGAGACCAGCCTGGCCAATATGGCGACACCCCATCTCTACCAAAAATACAAAAATTAGCTGGGTGTGGTGGCTCGCACCTGTAGTCCCAGCTACTTGGGAGGCTGAAGCAGAAGAATCACTTGAACTCAGGAGGCAGAGGTTGCAGTGAGCTGAGATGGTGCCACTGCACTCCAGTCCAGGTGACAGAGCAAGACTCCATCTCAAAACAAACAAACAAACAAAACAAAATAAAGAGGAAACACCAGAGCTTTCTCTCCTTGCCATGTGAAGACACAGCGAGAAGGCAGCCATCTGTAAGCCAGAAAGAGAGCCCTCAACATGCTGTTATCCTGATCTTGGACTTCCCAGTCCCCAGAACTGTGAGAAATAAATATCTATTGTTTAAGCCATCCTTTCTATGGTATTTTGTCATAGAAGCCTGAGCAGACTAAGATGTCATGCAAATTAAAATTTATAGTTAAGTAGCATTTTATGCAGAATAAATTATAAAATTAAAAATTGAACAATGTTGAGTGATGAGAATGCAATATAAAGTAAATTCTTATAACTGATAGGTAGTGTGTGAACTAATAAAATCATTTTATAAACCAATTTGGTATTATCTTGGAAGACAGAAAATTTTAGGCTGTAACTGTATCTACCACCTAGTAATTTTCTTTTGAGATAAATGTCCTAGAATGTCATTCTTAGTCATGGGAACTAGAATTCAAGTAAAAGGTACAAGTCGCTATTGTTTATAATGTTACAAAAACAAAAAACACAGTAGTAACTCAAATTTCCATTGAATAGATTTGGTATTGTCTTGCCATACTTTGGCGAAAATAAATAAACTGTAATTGTAAGCATCAACAATGGTGAATCTCAAAAAGAGAGTTGAACCAAAAGCAAGGCACGAGACTGCATATGAGGTTAAATTCTAAAGAAAGGAAAACCATTTTAAATATATAATTTGGGGTTCTGGACACCTTTATTGGTGAAAGACAGGGATGCTGTAGTGTGTATACATATCTATATCTATATCTATATCTATATCTATATCTATATATAGTATCTTATTCAGGGTTTCAAATTTTAGACTTGTTCTATTTTTATTGGATTGATTAATTTATGAATGCTCTTTTTAGTATTATTTGTGTTATTTAGTACTCATCTTTAACTTACTTTTATAAGTTACATGTAGAAACTTTTTCACAATAAAAGTGAATATAAAAAAACAGAAGAAACACTATTATGGCAGTATATAAATTCCTTTATAAAAATATGCCTTACCAACTACAGAGAATCTCTGGGCTCACTCATAAGCTAAAGGATATGCTATTTTATTTTATTTTATTTTATTTTATTTTATTTTATTTTTCTTTTAAGACTCCATATTCCTGTGTCTGAAATTCTTGTTTCAGTAAATTCATTGATTCACATGTTGTGAAACTTGAGAATTACTTTCAGACAGTTAAAATTGCTAGAATTACTTCTAGAATTAAGAATGGCTTGTGTTTACTGATTACTGTCTTTGGACCTGGCATTTCTTAAAGAGCTTAATATACATTAATTTACCGAGTTAACACATTGTTATCTTTATAACAACTCAAAGAGGCTATTATTATTATTCACCCCTTTACTGCTGGTAAGGAAACTGAAACTCAAGAGAGTTAAAATAACTTGCCTAGGCAGGTGCAGTGGCTCACGCCTGTAGTTCCAGCAGTTTGGGAGGCCGAGGCGGGTGGATCACGAGGTCAGGAGATCGAGACCATCCTGGCTAATATGGTGACACCCTGTCTCTACTAAAAATACAAAAACATTAGCCGGGAGCGGTGGCGGGCGCCTGTAGTCCCAGCTAGTCGGGAGGCTGGGGCAGGAGAATGGCGTGAACCCGGGAGGCGGAACTTGCAGTGAGCTGAGGTCGCGCCACTGCACTCCAGCCTGGGAGACAGAGCGAGACTCCATCTCAAAATAAATAAATAAATAAATAAATAAATAAATAAATAAATAAATAAAATAACTTGCCTAATATCTCATAACTAGTGAGCAGAGAATTCTGTTTCTTGCTCAGGGAATGTGAGTTCGAAGGATGTGCTTCAGCAATCACATTATAATGATCTGCTATATACATACTTCTGAATTTGATAATTTATTTATTCAGTTCATATGAAGCACTGACCATGTGCTAGTCATTGTTCGTGACGATGAGGGCACAGTGACAAAGACAATGCAAATAAAAATAGGATAATGACTTTTTTTCCTGAAATCCAGCATCATGCTCAGATAAAAGGAAGGAGAGAATGAAGTGAGGAAGGGGAGAAAGAAGAGGAGGAGGAGAAGAAAAAAAGAAGGGAATTGTAAAGAATTTTGTTGTTCTTGTTAACTTAAAAACCTTAATAACATAGACAAGACCATTTATTTTCTGGTTCCAAATTATTGTATAATCTGAGACTCTTTATTATATTACTGTCCGTTTCCTGGATGCACGGAAAATTCTCCTCTTTATTTGACATTTTTTATGCTCCCACATCTGCCAGGAATACCTTTCTCATTCCTCTTTCTGCCCCCCGACACACACACATGCACACACACACATGCACACACACATTCTTTTCAAGGTTCAGCTCAAAAGATATGTATTTTTTGAGGACTTTTCTGCCTCTCTGGTAACCTCTATGAAAAGTGAAGGGATTACTCTGTGTCCTTATTACATTTAGAGATATGCAGGGAAACTGACTGACTCTGTGCAATACTCTAGAGGCTCTTTCTCTGTGTCATTTAATTGATGGTGAGTATAGAAATCCATGTTCAGCTTTAGATTCCTACAGAAAGCCAAAATAGAAGCCCATCGAACTAGAAATACAAGCCTTCTTGAGAGACATAGATTGAGAAGAGCCAGACTGTGTACATTTTATGGTGATAAGAAAATGATTAGACAAGCCTACTTAATGAAGGCAATATTGTAGGTAATTATATGTTAAAATAGTAATAGTGGACACAGTGCTATTGGTTTCTGTATACATTCATTATTAGAACAATTTCTGAATGTCCTTGCTTCATGATTGAAAATCTGACTGGTTCTGTTGCCAAGAGGAATGAAATAGTAATAGCTAATACTTCTTAAGTTGTTTCTATGTGCCAAATAGCTAACACTTTCTAAGTTATTTCTGAGTGCCAGGCACTCTTCTAGATATTTTGGGAAAATTGTTAGATGTAATTACTGGCATAGGTAACATTTTATCCCTATTTTCTGTATAGATGAGCTGAGCCACCAGAGATTGAAGTAACTTGTTTAAGCTCATGCAACTGGTAAGTTGCAGAACCTGACTTCAAATCCAGATCTTTCCAAATCTGGCATTTTTTTGTTCTTTGACATTTTATGTCTGAATGGAGAGTATATCTGCATTTCATATTTATTTTCTGACATTACATTTTAACAAAAATTTACAAAATTCTTGCTATGCACCAGGTAATATTCTAAGCCAGGAGTTCAGAAGTTGGCAAACTTTTCTGGAAAATTTTCTAGAAATATCATAAGCTCTGTGGGTCACATAGTCTCTGTTGCCTCTATTCAACTTTTTACATTTACATTATATGTAAATGAAGGCATGTAAATAAGTGGGTGTGGTTGCATTCCAACAAATCTTTATAGTATTTACAGAAAACACAATTCATCATAATTGACCTGAGGGTTGTAGATGGGAGACTCCAATTTTAACGGCTTTATAAATACTTCCAGGTCCCTTAAAAGCAAACAAACAACTAAAGAGAGATGTTACTGTGACATGATGATGATGGATGAATTTTATACACGAAAAAAATGAGGTGATTAGAATTAAAGTAACTCACGCAAAGTTACACACTTGGTAAGCAATAGAAGGAAGGTATGATGTCAGTAGGGCTGTGTTCACCATTCCCATTGTGCTGCCTGCATTCTGGCACAGAGGTTTTGAATTTAATTTCTAGTCCCATATTCGGAATCCCTGAATTTGTGAGATAATAGAGTTACTCACTGCCTCTATAGTCCCAGGGGTACTTCCTTGGTTTCCTACATGAAACGCTAAGCCAGAGTACATGCGGTGAGCCCTTCCAAACATATATTTCTACCCCTGTCTTCCCTGTAGAACCCTGTGTGGGCTTTCTCTCATGCTTCTAGAAGGTTGCAGTGCTACCTTCTGGGGCTCTTCCTTCCACTTCCATTCTTTAGTTCCTACTTTCTGATTGTCTCTGGCTGGAGTGGATCAAATTTAGCACATAGCCTCAGTGAAATTCTTACAGAGTAGTACTTAAGATAAGACGAAAGTACACTTTTCCATGTTAGAATTTCAACAAGGTGGATTCCAAATGGAGTAAGTTGCTCTGTCTTGAAAGCAGAATCAGATAAGAGTCATCTCCACTTGTCCAATAAGTATTGCAGTATCTGGCATACAACGCATGCTTAATAAATGTTTGGGGAGTATATTGATGGTTGAATGTCATGTCTTATTTGATAGTTTTAAAGCATTTCTGAAGTCAGGGGAGTATTCACTGATTAGAACAGTGGCTGACATTATAGAAAAACCTGATGGTATCTTAGAAAAAAAAAAAAACCCTAAAACAAAATCATACTCATCTTTATTGCCTGTCTTCTGCGTTTGAGTTGGCACAAGGCTTTTTTCCCCCTGTGCCTATTACATTTGGTTGATAGAGGCTGACTGCAAGATGCGTTTATAAGGATGCCTAGGTTAATCCTGGCCCAGTAAGATCAAGAGCCTTGATCAACTAGTGATGTCTGCCGTGTGTGCAAGATGGTAGAATTGAGGAACATGCAAAGTATCTGCTGACCTTTATTGAGAATTTATGTTACTCTGTAAATAAAAGTTTTTTTATTTTATTAATCAATCAGAGAAGTTCAATTTAATGGCAAACTCTATCTGGAACTGGGCCTTAATAATGTTCTTCCAGTATACATTTCTTCAGTCTACCTGTGTCATGTTATCCTCCAGGGGTGAGGATAGCCTTTTCCTCCAATACCAGAAGTCCTGTGTGATGTCTCATCTTTAATGTCTGAAATGTGCATTGACTGTAGCTGAGATTTATTGGAGCGCCCACCTTATAGAAGAGGCTTTTACTTCTGGCCCATTGTTTCTGGCTCTGGCTTTGAGCTGAGATTCTTTATTTCTCTCTGCTTTTTTTTTTTTCCGTCTCGAAGCAAATTGCTTTTCAAAAGTTTAAAGAGAAACAAGAGCAGCTTTGGATGGGTTAGAAATGGGAAAAAAAAATGGCTCATTTCGTGAATAAATATTTGCCTGCGGTTCTCCACTTCGCAGACTCAAACAGGGATTAAAAGGGAAAGATTGGCAGGAGGGAGGTGAGGAGGCTTTTAGGCAAAAAAAAAGCATGTGTGTTACAGCTCCATACATAGGGAATGCAATTTCCCTTTTGTCACAAGGAAAATCGACTGTAAGTAGCCCTTTGTAGGTGCTGCTAAAGAGGGGCGGTCTAGTGGAAAAAGCATAGGCTTTGTGCCAAAAATATCTGAATTTGGATCACTTACAACATACATGAGCCTGTGCAAGTGGATTAAGATCTCAGAATGTCAGTTTTCTCATATGTGAAGTGGAGACCAACGCATGCAAAGTGCCACATTTAGAACCTGACATGCAATAGATGGCCAATAGTCAAACTTGAATCTCTTAAATTTACCATGAAGGGGAAAAAAAAAGGAATTTGATAGGCTGTGACTAACTACAAGTCAATCAGAATGATTCAATTTCAGAAGAATAGTTTGAAGCAAACATCAAGCATTTTATTTGGATAAATGTGTTTGTTATACAAAAACAAAACCCTACCACTACTACTACCACTATCAGCAACAGCAATGGAGGTAGCAGCAACACAGCCACCATCAATGGGTAACTTCCCTGAGCATGCATAGTCAGGGAGAAAGGTCATAGCTTTGAATAAATGGACTAAGGAAAATGTGATTTGTGCAGGAAGAGGTTCACATCCACACACAAAGGCGTATACATGATGAGGACATTGTGTTTCAGCACTGTGAGGCTACTATGCTCCCTAAAATGCTGGTATATCTTTCAAAGTTCTGTAAAGATTTTAATAGCCGAGCAGAAGAAAATGTTGGAGTAGGCAAAGATAGTATGGCTTCCTTGCCAAAAGAGAAAGAGATTACAAATCTGTAGATTCTGGACTTAAACTGAGTATGAATGTAGATGAGAAAAGCTATTTCATGTACTGGGCACATTTTACATGATTCTGTGCTATCACAACAATGAAAGAAAGCAACAACAAACCTGAAAATGGTCAAAATAACAAACTATCATTAAATGCTTAGTAGTACTAGGCATGTGATACACTCTTTAATAAGCCTAAAGAACATATGTTTTGTGGTTGTGAAGGCATTTTAAAAAATGAAGCTAATAAATACAATTTCTCCATGGTTGCACAGTTTGGACATCATTTATCCAATATAAGAAGCTAAGAGTTCAGATGTCTTATGGGAATGCTATGGGCAGACGTGATCTTAAACAATAGTCTTCCCATGACTTACATATAAGGAAACTTATCCTGATTCATTCACTTTACCTCCCCAAATCTCTCAGGGGGATTCTAGGAGATCTTTCTCCCAAAGTGTATTGCTCAATTTTAGACTTGAAAAGTGCTTCACTACGGGTATCACCTTTGAACTGATTTCAATTGCCCTTAACCTCAGACTCACACTTTTATAGATAAGAATTTATCAGATTGACAGTTTAGCCATCATGTGGTAGCCCACACAAGTCATGGGGAGAAATCACTTCTCTTTAAACTTTGTTGGGAAGAAGTCTTTGAGGTAAATGGCTTTGAAGAAACGTTGAATATTATCTCCTTATCATGGCACTGTTTCCCCTACAATTTGTAAGATTTGTAATACAAGACTTCCTGCCTCCTGTTTTCTTGCATTACTTACTCAGACATTTTTGAGCATTTATTATGCTGCAGACACTGTTTAGAGCTGAAGACTCAAAATATTCCCTCTGCCTTAAGGAAGCTGGCATTCCGGCATTTCTCAGAAGGTTAACTGCCACATGACTGGTAAAAGATAGTTGAATCCTATAGAAGTTAAGGGACTTTTCTTAATCCCACAGCAGAAAGAGTTTGTTTATTTTTTGACAGATGGTGCCTATATTCCGTGATTGTATGCTCTTCATTACAATTCTGACTTCTTACATTATGTAGTTCAAGAGCCCACTGATTGCATGTGTTATTAGGTATTCTGGAAACTTATATTTATACTGGATGTCTGCATTCCACACTGTTTTCTCAAATGGATCAATGTGCATTTTTTAGTTGTGTTTGTATTGTTTGCTGAGTGAATTCTCCAATGAAAGTAACAAGTTACCACTAGCGTGGATAACTAGGGATCATGTTTAAGAACCGTTTAACTGCTCATATTCTTCTAACTTTGATTTGCAATTAGGGTCTCCATGAAAGTCCATTATGCCATGGTTACGCACCGATGTGTTCTTAGTATAATTATCACCATATTATAAGCTTCTTAATACTGTTTCTTTCTGGAAGTTTTGGTGGTAGCAAAATAAAATACTTCCAGTTGGCTTAAGCAGATACAGTGGTAGAATATCAGAAGGCTCACAGAATCAATGAGAAGTCTGTTAAAACTAGCATAGAGAGCATATTTAGATCCTGAAATGGGGACAGCTTGGTAACAACTCTGCCTCTGGTCCCTCCAGTACTCACTCTTGCTGGTGGTCTAGAATTCCCACCCAGATTCACCAGTGTTGGTGGCTTGCCAAGATGTCAGAAGGCTCAGAAACTGAACAGTAGAGAAAGAGAGAGGGAGGAAGATCTACCATAAAATCAACCTAGGCTATTCCTAAAATAAATTGTGCACAATTGAAATATAGCTATATGTACTGAAGGGCTATTTTGTATGTATTACTTCAGAGACATTTACAGAACGGTTTTCATTTCTGCTTTGCAAGCTAAGAGTCAGAGAGTTTAAGCAACCTCTCCAAATTTGCACAGCTAATAAAAGCCGGTATTAAGTTTTGCATGCAGTACATTTCGCTGAGAGCATTTTCTCTGAGGAACTTTCAGTCAAGTCTTAAGCATAAGATTACCAATGCAGCCTTTAGTAGAAAGGGAGTATTATTTTTTCAGGCACTGCAGTAGATTGACTCTTCAGTCAATTATGTTTATGTTAGTTCTTGTCTGCATTTGTTAAAGGAAAACTGTAGCTTTTTAAACCCACATTTCAAATTTCTCAATGTCTTTAAAGTCCAGATATCTGCTGGAGCCCCTTTGTTTTATCGTCATGCACTCAGTGGAGCTGGGTAGGCACATAAACCTTATGGAAATCATATGACATTGGCTAGATGTTTTTGTCCTTCCACTTACAAGCCTTGTAACCTTGAGTTTCTAGAGTCCTATCATTTTCCCCTTAAAAACTGAATATCCTTAAAAGGAAAGTTTTATAAGCGTAGGATCAGATCTTTTCTATTGTGTAGGATCTTTTCTATTGTTGAACACTGAACCAATAAACAATTATGTGTGAATTCAGTTATTTATAACCACTATTTACTACAGCGAAAATGTTTTTAAAATTTGCAAATGTCAAACGAATGATAGATTTTTTATCATACTGTTGTATTCCTGCTATTTAATCCTTTTTATTACATCCCACTTAGTTTCACCATTGGTGCTCCTTATAAATTACCTACTACATGGCAGTCCCTGTGCTTAGCCTATGGCATACACTAGACCTCCTAAATGAAATAATCTTTGCCATCATTTGACTGACAGAGACATGAATAGCAGAGTTCTAGATCTGGGTATTAGGTGGAGCTTGAATTTAACCCCACTCTTCTATGTCTAACAATAATGAGTTTCTCCTTCAGATTTCCAGTGTCAAAATCCTGAGCAGCCTTTCTCTTGGCAGGAGGATGCTCACATTTCTCTCTCTCTCTCTTTCTTTTTTTTTCTTTCTTCCTTTCTTTCTTTCAATGTCAGTGGCACTTTCTTCCTAACCCCATAGACCATTACTGACCCTTGATGATTTAAAGGAAGACAAAGAGATTTATGGCTTCTTGAGACTGTCTCCTGCTTTTCTGAGAATAAAAAGAAATTCTTTGCACCACACTTCAATAAACTTGACATCTTTTATTATTTTCAGGTCATACACATCTTTTTTCCTGTAGAGAGTCATCCTACAAGCGTTCATTCATTACTCTTAAGGTCATGTCAGAAAGAATCATAAACTTATTGTCTTATTGTCAACACATTCAGTGTAAAAATACAAAACCTTTCTTTTCTCCCCAAACCTTCCATATGTTCTTATCAGGAAATCAATGTGCTGATGGGGCACTGAGGACTAGGAGAGTTGGAGAAATTCTGTGCATTTTGCCATCTGCCCAAGCAGATGGAATTGGGATTGAGAGCTCTCACTCCAATCTCAGATCTGCTGGATATTATGATCTTGGATGTCATAGCTCCTAGAATTACTGCCCATGAAAACGGTACCACTTAAAACACTGAAACAAAATATGCAGAGAATATTTTGCTGTGATGTGGCTTCTATATTTTCTATGCTATCTAATGTATTGTCTGTTTTGGAAGTTTCTAGAAAATCTGAGGATATCTACAATTTCCTTTCTTTTGAGTCTGTTTCTAGGCTTCCCAAAGACTGTGATACCAACAATAACAGTGCCAAATAATGTTCCAAGTGTTTCAAAACATTCAGAACTGGATGTCTTGGATTTCGTGGTACTCATTGCATCCCTGCTTACATTAGTGCCTCATTTATGTGAGCCAGCTGCACCCTGCATTGCTAGGCTTAGCAGAATAAAGCAGATGCTGTTATATATTCAAACCCCTCTTCCCTGACACAGGTTGGTACCCATTCCCATTTGCATGGTAAGACCAGCATAATTCAGGATGGGATGCCTGTGTTCACTTAATAAAATATTCTGCAATCTTACAGATGGCTACTGAAACTCATCATATGCCTTTATCCTTTTCCAAAAGCTTTTTTTCCCATAGAACACTAAATATATTTTTTCATTTTATTAATGTATTTCTTTATATGTTTCTGCTGTTCATAGCCTTTTGGGTTATTACAGACAAATGTCAGACCCATTTCTAGTTGCATTGGTCAAGTTATTACTCTTTCTAGCCTCAGAATGGGACTAACCAGACCTATACTGTAAAACTCTTGTGGTTGTCCGTACATTGAAAAGGTTTATTGAAGGCACAGGTTTAGTGATCACTAGACAATGAGTCTGACGATGCAAACCTGATAGACAAGTCTAAGGGAAGCATGTGAATTAAGGTGCTTTTCAAGTATTTGAGATAGGAACATGAGGTTGCACATAGTTCTTGGAAAAGTGTTAGGTCAGTGTAGAATGATTGGATATCAATTTACAAATTATAAATATTGAGACAATTTAATCTGTAACTGGAGATTGACTCAGAAGTTGTGGGTCTTTTCTTTAGATCATCCTTCAGGATATGACGTCTCTGGTTTATCTATTTTCATGACATTCTTTTTGTTTTCAGTCCAGGTTTCTTTGCATCTTGTGGTGATTCCTTTGCATTACTGTGCATGTGGTTTTATTAAGCCATGGGCTCTGTGTTGCGAACAAGAGTTGGGAAGATGTCCAGAGAACCACATGCACCTGATTCAGTACTCTGAAGAGCTGTACACAGTCGACCTTTGAACACTGCAGGAGTTCGGGGCATAGACCCTCACACAATGGAAAATGTACATGTAGCTTTTGACTGCCTGCAAACTTAACTATTAAGTACCTACTGTTGACTGGAAGTCTTACCAATAATAAAAAGAGTTTATTAACACGTATTTCCTATGTCATAGGTATTACATACTGCAGTCTTACAATAAGGCAAGCTACAGAAAATAAAATTTATTGAGAAAATCAGAAGGAAGAGAAAATATATTTACTATTCATTAAATGGAAGCAGATGATCATAAAGATTTTATCCTCATCATCCTCAGTTGAGAAGGCTGGGAATGAGGAGAAAGACAAGTTATTTTTGCTGTCTTGTGGGTGGCAGAGTCGGAAAAGGTAGAAGGGGAGGCAGAGAGTTACACTCGGTGCAACATTTATTGAAAAAAGTAGAATATAAGTGGACCTCTGCAATTCCAATCCATGTTGTTCAAGGGTCAACTATAGTTATCTAAGCCTCAGAATTACTTTTGTATTTTAAGCTATTTAGACTTGAATTTTCTGTTACTTGGAGAAAGCAGCTTCTGAAGCCAGATTCACCTCTGTTTGTAAAAGCTTATAAAAACCTTAACTGAGCTTTGCATCTTTCTCTATGTAATGGTTATGCTTTTCTCTCTGAGTGGAGATCATTATGCAGACTACTTCTTTTAAGAACCTGGGTACAGTAGTTCCTGGCACCTACAGGATTAACTGCTCTTTCAAACTCAAAAGACAATAGGAAAAATTAGGTCCATTATTACCTAGCATTCTTAGGTCATTCCATGGAAAGATTTTGATTAGCCTTGATTGTGTCATATTTCTGCTCATGGTTCAATTACATTTTCATGGAGGTTATTCTGAAAACTCTGGGAACTAGGCCCAATTAAACACACGCACGCGCACACACACATACACACACACACACACACCCCCTACAATGTATTCCCAGAAAAAAAAAGGACAATTTTTCTTGCTAAGAAGAGAGGTACATGCATTCTAGCTACACAGTAGATCTCAGCATCACTCTATTCAACTTTTCACTGGCCCCTGCCATTTCCCTTAGGAGTAGTAGAAGATGATTACTTTACCCCACTCAAAACCCACCCAACTACAAAAATAGGAGTTTCTTGCACAATACTCCTCAGGGAGTTGAACAAGTGTATTAGTCTATTCTCATGCTGCTAATAAAGACATACCCAAGACTGGATAATGTATAAAGGAGAGAGGTTTCATGGACTCACAGTTCCACATGGCTGGGGAGGCCTCACAATCATGGCAAAGGGCAAAGGAGGAGCAAAGTCACATCTTACATGGTGTCAGGCAAGAGAGCTTGTGCAGGGAAACTCTCATTTATAACATCATCAGATCTCATGAGACTTATTCACTACCATGGGAACAGTATGGGAGAAACTGCCTCCATGATTCAATTATCTCCATCTGACCCCACCCTGACACATGGGGATTATTACAATTCAAGGTAAGATTTGGGTCAGGACACAGCCAAGCCATATCAACAAGTGTTGTTTATGTTTTTTTCTTATCTTGATGCACTCCAGTCTTCTAGTTTCTTTCTTGGCTTAGAGATTCTAATTTTTTTTCAATTCTTACTGCTTTATTTTGATGATATTGTAAAATATATACTTGATCTTCATCCCCATTTCCTGGAATACAGTTAAAATCCTTGCAATCTCCAAAGTGATGTTTTTTCGTATGCTAATGAGTTGACTGGTGGCTGGCAGCTCTCATGCAGCTCTAGCGTGGGAGCTGGTCTGGGAAAGACAGAGGCGTTTCAGCCCCACCCTCCAAACTCTGGGGAGGGAAGAGGGGCTGAAGGCTAAGTTGATCACCAGTGGCCAATGATTTCATCAATCATATCTGTGTCATGAAACTTCCATAAAAACTCAAAAGAACGGAATTTGGAGAGCTTCCAGAGAACTGAACACATGGAGGTTCCTGGGTGGCACGCCTGGAGAGGGGCAGGGAAGCTCTGTACGCAACCCTTCCCACCTCCCTTACTCTGTGCTTCTTTTCCATCTCGTGTACATTGGTATCTTGATTTTTAAATGTTCTATTAGACCAGGAAACATAAGTGTTTTCCTGGACTTCTGTGAGCTGCTCTATCAAATTTATCAACCCAAGGAGGGGGTCATGGGAGCCTTCATATACAGCCAGTCAATCAGAAGCACAGAGGAAACAACCTGGGGATTGTGACTGACATCTGAAGTGGGGGCCAGTCCTGTGGGACTCAGCCCTCAACCTGTGGGGTCTCATGCTATCTCCAGGGAGATGGTGTCAGAATTAAGTTGAATTAGAAAGCACCCAGCTGGTACCTGCTGCAGAATCTGTAGAACTGATTGCTTGTTTGGGGTGTGGGGAAAATCCCCCACGCATTTGGTCACAGAAGTGTTCTGTGTCATGAGAGCAGAATAGGGAAAATAGTTATTTATTTTCTCATAGAATTTCTCATTTTTCTTTTAATTTTTTTCCAGCTTTATTGATGTACAATTGACAAATAAATATTATATATATTTAAGGTGTACAGTGGGACATTTTGGTATACATATACATTGTCAAAGGATTATCATTATCACGTTTCCCATTTTTCTATGCCTTTGATGACTTTCATTTAACTTCTACTTATGAACAGAAACTTTCTCTAAATTTTCCTGCTTTGTTTTCTTCTCTTATTTTTCCCATGAGTTTGGATTTCACTTGGATCATGCTGACACACAAATATGCATCTCAAAACCAGGTCTCTTTTTTAAATTTCTAAACCACATGGCTAATGTACCTATGCTTCTCCATCAGCACATTAAGGTCAGGTTATCTTGGTGTAATGCAGAGTACATGGATTATGGCATCTTACAAACTTAGGTGAAAGTTCGACATCCCAATTTTAATCGTGGGGTGACCTTGTAGAAAGTAATGTATATTGTGGAGCATGTTTGATATAGAGCTAATAATAGATGCCTTTAAGAAACATGTTGAAGGTCAGAGATACTATGTGTAAAGTCCCGAGCAGCTGACCTGGCACATAGCAGTGAAAGAGGTTACCATTATTATAGTATTTCAAACTAAGAGAGCAGATTTCTTTTTCAGCATTCACATAGCAACCCCAGGGAAGAAGCACCTTCATTGGTGGCTTTGAGTCACACACTTATCTCTGGGTCTAAGCCTTGTTGTTTAGAAGCTGGGCTCATGCTTGATTCATGTTCTCATATCACAGTCCTGGGAACTACTTCCATACACTAGACTTATTTGCACTTAAGGGGAATGCAATATTTAGTAAGGGGATCAGGAATGAGACTATACACATCTTATTCCACCGGTTGTCCAGTACACAGTGAATCTATCAGATGGTCAGTAAATCTTTGTTAAATTGATGAATGAAATACATTGGCAAATAATAATGTATCTGATATCTCTCTATATAGATAAATGATCATAACTGGATGATTGTCTGATACTGACCAAAATAGTCTGTTAGAGCTGAGAGAGGCATCAGAAGTTATTTAATACATTCCAGAGATAAGCCCATGTAGGGCTTCTCTGCACTCTGGATATTCTTTCATGGATTTCAAAATAAAATGTAAGAGCTATTCAAGAAACCTGCTACATGCCAAGAAAGATTCAGAAAGGGAAGATTCAATCTACACCGAATCCGTTCAACGATGGCTCTGCCATTGGAGTTAGCTTTCTGAAGTGGTTTTCTGTGCTTGTTTCTGGTTATGTTCCAGAAGTTCTGAGAATTCTCACTGTCAGATGCCCATCCTCACTCCACAGCACTCACTCTGAGAACTGGGAGTTCTATTTGTTTTGAGTCAGTCAGATCATTATTGCCCATATAAGGGGAAAGAGACAGGGCTTTTTAACACATACCAACACCATTCCTTTTATTTCTGTTTCTCCTTAAACATGAAGCTCTGACTGAGAAGGTTTTATTTCAGCTCCTTTTTGTGTAAATCCAAACCCTAGATCTGTGCGTCTCAAGAATCTTGGACTCTGAGCATTCTGCTATGGTCTTTTGCCAGGGAAAAAATAATCCATATGCAGTAAAGGGAAATGGGGAGATGTCCTCACCCTTTTTGAGAGCAGTGGAGAACTTGTTTTAGATGAGCTGCCTGCACCTTGTCAGGCTTCACGCCGCTTTCTCAAGCAGCACTAAAGGAAATGAACTCATGATAGCTGATGCTTGTGATCCGCAAACTCCCTCCTGCCGCTTAGAATTGGAATGTGAGTGAAAGCTGTGAGGGCCTGGGCCAACCCTGACAGAAACAGGTTTTTAACAGCATGAATTTATGAATCCAGTCAATGCAAATGAGAGTTGATTATGCTTGGAGTCTAAAAAACGATGCCTCATTTATTAAATTAAGCTGCAGAAAGTCTATTCAGATAATATTAAATGGTAGTTTTTACACTAAAAGCTAGGCTTTTCTTTCATTGATTCTGCCTATTTGATAGTGTTATTTTATACTCTGCTTACAAGGGAAGGAAGGGTGAAGACTTGGAGATGGAGAGGATTGTGACTGCAGCCAGGTAAAACTGGATTTGACTCACCATTGTGCCTTTTACCTGTCCTAGGTCTCACAGCTTTTGAGAAAACCTTTATCGCCTTTAGAATGGGCATAATTGCCTAAACTGTAAGATTGCAGTGAAAGAGTGGGAAATGAAAACTTGACACGTTACTCAATAGACGAGGGTGAATGAAAGGAGGAGGAAAAACCTTCAGATACATAACCTGTTTCATTCTTTTTCACAGAATAGTTTTTGAGTCATGCGCATGAATTTCTATTTATTTGTAATTTTTTGGAAGTTGCTAACAGGAATTTGCATAGAACTATCCTCCAGGTAACCATGATTCCAGTTAAAGAACCACTGTTCTTAAAATAATGATCTCTAGGCCGGACGTGCTGGCTCGCACCTGTAATCCCAGCACTTTGGGAGGATGGATCACCTGAGGTCAGGAGTTCAAGACCAGCCTGGCCAACATAGTGAAACCCTGTCTTTACTAAAAATACAAAAAATTAGCTGAGCGTGGTGGCGGGTGCCTATAATCCCAGCTACCAGGGAGGCTGAGGCAGAAGAATCGCTTGAACCTGGGAGGAGGAGGTTGCAGTGAGCCGAGATTGCACCACTGCACTCCAGCCTGGGCAACAAGAGTGAAGTTCTGTCTCAAAAAAAAAAAAAAAAAAAAAAAATCTCTATTTAAATCCAACTGTGGTGTAAGCGCAGGTTGAGCATCTCTAATCTGAAAATCCAAAATCCGAAAGACTACAAAATCTGAAACTTTGAGAGAGGACATGATGCTGTAAGTGAAAAATTCTACACCTGACCTCAGTCACAGTCAAAACTCTGTTTCATCACAAAATTATTTAAAATCTTGTATAAAATTATCTTCTGGCTACATATATATGATGTATATGAAATATAAATGAATTTCGTGTTTAGATTGTTTCCATCCTCTAGATAGCTCTGTATGTATATACAAATATTTCAAAATATTTATGAAGAAATCCCAAATCCTCCTGGTCCTAAGCATTTCAAATAATGGGCATTCAACCTGCCATAAGAATATCTTAATCCCAGCATGACATTTTTTACTTGGTTACTGATTGTCAGCATTAACACATTGGGAGGAAATTTGGTGGTACTGAAAAGAGAAAAATAAAGCTTATACACTATTTGAAATCATCCATACATGGAATATTTTGGCATGTCTACCTTTTACGAACTGTATGACTTAACTAGTATTTTATCTCTTCTAAGATTGCCATTCCTCTTCTTATTTTTTAGGGACAGGATCTTACTCTATTCCCCTATCTGGAGTGCGGTGACACAGCCATATCTTACTGTAGCCTCGGACTCCTGGGCTCAAGGGATCTTCCCGTCCCAGCCTCCTGAGTAGCTGAGACAACAAGCTTGTGCCACTACACCCGGCGATATATTTTTTTTTTTAAATTTTCTTCTAGAGAGGGGGTTTTGCTGTGTTGCTCAGGCTGGTCTTGAACTCCAGGCCTCAAGGTATCCTCCTGTGTTGGCCTCCCAAAGTGTTGGGATTACAGGTGTGAGCCACCATGCCTGGCCCAGGTTCCTGCTCTTCAAAGTGAAATTATCCTGTCATATTTTTCATTGTTGCTTTAGCTAATAAATGAGTTAATGCATGTAAAGTTTCTAGTGCAGGGCTTTGCATGGAGTGCTTGTGTTAGAATTCTAGACTTCTCTCTACTTACGTGCTAAAATTAAAAATTGCTCACAGTTTATTTCTATATTTTAGAATGCATTGATTTGATTGATTTAATTTTGATTTGAAGCAATGTATTCTTAAGAGTTCTTATTGGGCAGATTCTATGATATTAAGCTAATTATGTAGTTGAATATTTAGGGACCTACTCTCTGTGTGTTTCTGAATCACCATATTCTTTTTTTTTGAGACAGAGTCTTGCTCCGTTGCCAGGCTGGAGTGCAGTGGTACAATCTCGGCTCGCTGCAACCTCCGCTTCCCAGGTTCAAGCAGTTCTCAGCCTCCCGAGTAGCTGGGACTACAGGCGTGCACCACCACACCTAGCTAATTTTTGTATTTTTAGTAAAGACGAGGTTTCACCATGTTGGCCAGGATTGTCTCGATCTCTTGATGTTGTGATCCATGCACCTCTGCCTCTCAAAGTCCTGGGATTACAGACTTGAGCCACGGTGCCCGGCCCACATTCTATTTTTTATTGATAAATTATATCAATATGCAAGTTGGTTTCCTCTCAAATTAGCACCATTTTGTGTCTTTTTGAAAAAAGCATAATAAATATGTAGACCAAAGTAACATTTTCAAATAAGAGATTTGGCCTAATAAAGTTTTTTTTGTGATAAAATCAATGAATTAATTGTTAATTCTTCCTAAATCTTGCAAGCATTTTTTTTTCAACCTAGCAAGCCAATTTTGCTAACCCTTTAATAGTGTCACATTTTTGATCAAGGCATAAGGTGTTACTAGAACAATTAGCTGTCAGGATTCTGGTGTAAACAGAAGGATAATACAGGAATATGCATTCTCCAAACATGTTATACTAAAGAGCTACTGCGAAGGAAAGGAATTAACATATGTTATGGCTCATTTTCATGAAAGTGCCTGCTTGCAAATGAGTAGACCTAGTTGGAAATGTGCAGTCATAATGTTCCCCAAAGTACACTGGCGCCACCCCTGTCCTTATCAGCATGCTTTTCCAGGAAGGCAGTCAGGTGTAAAATGTTTTTGTGTATATGTCTGTTCTAGTCCTTGCTTTTGTTCTTTCCTTTATTTAGAATCATGTTTGGTAGCAGGAGACAGAAGTTACTTTATGAGACATCCACCTTATGTGAGCTTATTTTAAATTTTTTGATAGTTTCCTTTTTAAATTATTTTTATTTTATTTATTTATTTATTTATTTTTTTGAGACAGAGTCTCGCTCTGTCTCCCAGGCTGGAGTGCAGTGGCGCGATCTCGGCTCACTGCAAGCTCCGCCTCCCGGGTTCCCGCCATTCTCCTGCTTCAGCCTCCTGCGTAGCTGGGACTACAGGGCCCGCCATCACGCTAATTGTTTGTGGTTTTGGTAGAGACGGGGTTTCACCGTGTTAGCTAGGATGGTCTCGATCTCCTGACCTCGTGATCCGCCCGTCTTGGCCTCCCAAAGTGCTGGGATTACAGGCGTGAGCCATCGCACTCGGCCGTTTTTTGATAGTTTTCTAAGAGCCATGGAAACCTTACAGAAAGTTGGGTTGTTAAATACTGGAGTTCGGAGACTTTACTATTGTGAACCTTGGGTTTCATAAAGGGATCCTTGGAACGTTTTGTGTGAAACAACTGCCCCACGCCTGGCCCTGTGTTGGATACTGGCAGTTCAGCAGTGGACGTGATCCCAGCCGTTATGAAAAGGTGACTTGCTTTTGGTTCTTCCTCCTCTGCAAGAATGTAAGCAGGTTGATAAATTAAGCATCAGAATGGGAAATTGACTGCGAATAAAACAAACAGGGTGCTGATAGAAAATAACAAATAAGTAAGGGAAGTCTATGTTAGATGAAATGGTCATAAGTGGACCACTTTGTACAGTTAATTAGACAGAAGTGATGCCTACTTGAGGGGATTTTCACATGCTGTTTCTTATATTTTGAACACAGATGTCCCCAACCTCAATTCCCCAAAGCCAGAGGATGAACAGATGTGGGAGAAAAAGAAATTCAGATATAAAAACCAGCATGTAGCAAAGGCCTTGGGGTAGATGGAGGTAGGAAAGAATTAGATGTGTAAGAGTAACTCAAAGGCTTCTGTGGTAGAGGCCAGATTAAGAGCTGAGTAGGATGCTGTAAGAACTTTGGATTTTGTTGTTTTTGCACAGGAAAGCAATCAAAAGATTGTAAACACAAAAAGACGTAATCGAATTCACATTAAAAAAAAAAAAAAAACAATCAGTCTATCCTCTACAAAGCAGTAGGGTAGGATGGAAGGAGAAAGGTGGTCAGTAAGCAATCTGGAAGGCCAATACTTAAGCCAGGAGAGAGAATCGATGGTGCTCTGTGGAGAGGGACAGCGCCAGGTGATGGATACATGGCCTATTTCAGGGCAGACCGAGGCCCAGAGAGAGCAGTGATAGACTCAAGGCCACAGACCCACTCAAGAGTTGAGCTAGGACTGTAGCCAAGTACAGCAGGCCCCCGAATAACCTGGTTTCATTTAAGATTGTTTTGTTTGAGGAAAAAAAAATCTCCTCTCAGTTTGAGCCATTGTCTGTGTGGAGCCGGCATGTTCTCCCCATGTCTGCCTGGGTTTTCTCCCCTTCCAGTTACTTTTCCCATCCCAATGATATGATTGTTACGTGAATTGGCGTGTCTAAATGGTCCATTGCAAAGCTAGTGTGGATGTGTGTGAGAGTGTGTCCTGTAGTGGAATGACACCATGTCCTGGGTGGTTCCCACCTGGTGCCCTGAACTGCTGGGTTAGAATCCTGCCATCCTCAACCCTGAACTGAAATAATTGGGTAGATAATTATCTTACTTGTTTCTATTAATCTTTTTAAAATGTACGTAGAACTCACAATTATTTCAGTGTTTAATACAAGAGATGTTTTGGTCTTTAGACATCTAGTGATGGTTTTGTGAGTGGAAACATTACGTAGGAACTTAAGTCTTGTTGATATCAATTGGCCTATGGTATAATAAAATTGGTTTTATTGTAAGTTGTTTGGCTTAAAGTTGCAGTTTTCAAGAACCGTTTGAGGACATTAAGTGAAGACTTACTGTATTTTAGCCCCCTAAGTCTGTGTTCATTGTGAACAGGTGAGGCTTGAAGGACTTTCTAGAGAGAAATGGCCAAGGGCCTAATTGTGTAGCCATTGGCTGCTGCTTGTTCTGTAGAGGTAAGCAAGATAGAAAGGGGTTGAACAAACCTAAAAGTGGGTTTCTAAGCATTCACTTACATCTGATTTGTTAGAAGATTCTCAAGTAACAAAAATATTAACAAAAACTCAATTAACATCAATCAATTAACATTGAGGAATATTTGATTCCTCAAATATTCAGAAACAGTGGGAACTTGAGAAAGATTTGAAAAAATGTGTAGTTTGTTATTTCCCAAGGCATGCCCTCTTCCTTTCTCTTTCAGTCTTTATCACAATGGAGAACAAAGTCTCACTTTATTGTTAATTTTTAGTGAGTGTTAAAAAGGGAGATTAACACCTCCCTTGGCCTGAGGCCCCTTCTCTCTTAGAGCCTTTGGCTGGCAACAGTGTCTAGACAGAATTTAATAACATTGCTTTGTTTTCATTGAATTTATTTTTATGATTATATTTATTTATGGCATGTGATACAGGTTTGCTGTTACAATGGTGATATAAAGTTGTTTTTGAAATAAATTAGAGTAAAAAGCCAACTTAAAGACAAAAGTAAAAATGTTGTAGATGCAATGGGTATATAACAAACATGATGCAGTGTTTTAGATACCTTGTGTCAATTACTGCACTAATGGTCATGGTGACATGGAAGGGACATGGAGGAAGGGTGTGCCTAGGGTCCAGTTTCCTGTCTCCCCCCTCCCCACCATTCCTTATCATTCCCTGCTTTGCTTTCTACTCTGGGGAAAACTCGATTTCCCAAAGTGATTTAGTGAATCCTAGATACAATATGACCATGATATTCAGAATCCAGCTTCATAATTGGAATGATAATGGGCAGAGAAGAATTACTTTACGTATTTATCAAAAGGAAAATTTTAAGGTAAACTGTGCTTTATTTGTTCCATGGAATGGTGCACAGTCATAAAAAATACAACATTGATGTGAATACAATATTATAACAGAATTCTAAAATCAATTCACTGAAAAAAGATCAAAAGGTGCTATATAACTTTGCTTTATATCTTTCATTTCCATAAAGAAAAAACAGAAGTGCTACATGCATAGTAACATAAATGTGTATACTGAGTGTCTAAAAAAATGCACCTGAGGAAGTTATAAATTTTTGCCGCAGGCAGAGTTGGGAGGTTGGATGTGAAGAAAGGCTTGTTTTATATTTTACACAATTTTATACTTTTGTTCCATTTTGCCATGTTATGCCGTACTTCTGTACAAAAACAGAAGGAATAGCATACATTCAGTTTTGGACAGAGAGGAGTGAAGCACCAATTTTAAGTCAAAACTCATTAACTCCTACCATATTGTAAGTGATGCTTCAGGCCAACAGCTCCAGACTAACTGCGCTTGCAAAAGATGTGCTCAGATCTCTCTTCAAAGGGCAGGTTCATGCAGATCATGTGATGGTACAGAAAATGCTGAGTGTGATGGTCATACACTCAGGTAATACACTCAGGTACCGTCATCTACTCAGGTAATATCCAGGTCATACACTCAGGTAATTACATCCTCCTGCCCACTTTCCCCTACACCCTCCATCCTGACCGCGTCCCTGCTGTACTTCATCTGAGGGTTCAAGGCTCTGCTCACTTGCATGGAAACATGCTTACTTTGTACAGCTGGCCCTTGACAACGTGAGTTTGAACTGAACGAGTCCACTTATACATAGATTTTCTTCTGCCTCTGCCACTCCTGCGACAGCAAGAAGAGCCCCTGCTCCTCCTCCTCCTCCTCCTCATCCTCCTTCTCCTCTTCAGCCTACTCAAAGTGAAGACAATGAGGATAAAGTTCTTTATGATAATCCACTTCCACTTCATGCATAGTAAATATATTTTCTTTTCCCTATAATTTTCTTAATAACAATTTCTTTTCTCTAGCTTATTTTAATTCTAAGAATAGAGTGTATAATACCTATAACATATAAAATATGTGATTATCAACTATTTACATTATCAGTAAACAGAAGGCTATTAGTTAAGTTTTTTGGGAGAGTCAAAGTTGTAAGTAAGTTTTCCACTGTGTGTCCAATGGGGCTCAGGACCTCTAATCCTTACATTGTTCAAGGGTCAACTGTACTTGTATTGCTCTCCTTTTTCATAAATTAAAAAATGTATTTATAGAATTTCTGCTTTTGGCTAGGCATTGTTCTAGGTATAGAGGCATAGAGGTGCAAAAGACAGATCTTACCTAACATTTTTCTTTTAATGTGAAACAAATGAACAACTCACCTTCTAATGGACGAGTGCTATAGTTGTGAACGTGCTATTTATTAGGCTGGGTTAGGAGATAAAGAGTAGTAAATGAAGATTCTTCTGTGAAGAGGAAACATGAGAGCGAAGACTGGAATGAAAGTCTATGAAGCTCTTTCCCTGAGACAAGGAGCAGCTGGGCAGATCTAAGGAAAAAGAAGAGAATGAGGAGGCATGACTACAGTGTGGGAGACAGAAAAGAGAGCATCAGCCATGGACAGGGATTTGCTGGAGAAGTGTTTGATAGGGATTTGCTGCTGCTGGAGATGTGCAGTGGGCGAATGATGTGATCTAATTCATATTTTCTTTTTTTTTTGAGACACTGTCTCACTCTGTTGCCCAGGCTGGAGTGCAATGGCGCGATCTCACTGCAACCTCCGCCTCCCGGGTTCAAGTGATTCTGCTGCCTCAACCTCCCAAGTAGCTGGGACCACATCTGAGTGCCTCCACACCCGGCTAATTTTGTATTTTTAATAGAGACAGGGTTTCACCATATTGGCCAGACTGGTCTCAAATTCCTGACCTCAAGTAATCCACCCGCCTTGGCTTCCTAAAGTGCTGGAATTACAGGCATGAGCCACCGTGTCCAGCCCCAATTCATGTTCTTAAAGAGATCCTTCTGTCTTCTTTGAGGGGGGTGAACTGTAGGGAGACAGGAGGAGAAGCAGGGAGCCCATGTGAGATACTACTCTGATTTTCTTAGAACTTTCATAACTACAGAATGCAAATCCTCAAAGAATGCAGATAAGGGAAAGTGGGCAACGTGAAGTGAATGATCTGGAAGCTAGCAGGGAGAAGTCTGGCAATATATTTTTTAAAAGGAGGAAGTATACTCTTCAGCATGCCCGCAAAGATCCAGCCAGTCAAGACTGTGATTGATGGTGGAAGGCAAAGGAAGAAAGGAAGGGCGAGAGGGAGGAAGGAGGGAAACAGGTAAGGAAGCTGAATGAAAAAGGGGGAACAGCTCTGAATTAGCAAGAATTCATCCATTTGCTTAGTTATTTATACTGCAGTTCTTTCAACATCAAGAGTCTTTTTGGGCACCAGTTTATGGGCTCAATGCTCCACGCTTTATTACTAAGAACAAAAAATTAAAACCTTTTACTCAGTGACGGCAATGTGACCGTCTTTGTGCTGAGGACAGAACGTATATATGTATTCTCTCTCTGTGTTTGTGTATGTATATATGTGTATATACACACACTATATATGTATATATGTATATACACACTATATATGTATATATGAATGTATATATATGTATATATACACACATACTGAGAAAGATTTGTTAAGGTGTAATGACCATATCCTCCCTCTGTGTGTGTGTATATATATATTTACATATACACACATATATTTATAATATACACATATATATACTTGTATATATTTATACACATACATATATACACACATATACATGCATATATACATACATATACATACATTTATACATATATGTGTATATATACACACACACACAGAGATTTATTAAGGTATAATGACCATATCCTCCCTCTAATATATACACACACACACACACGTGTGTATATATATACATATACATAGACATTATACATATATGTGTATTTACACAGACACACATGCAGAGAGAGACAGATTTGTTGAGGTGTAATAACCATTTCCTCCCTCTGTCTCTGTGTGTGTGTGTGTATGTATGTATGTATATACATATATATACACACATCTCTATATATACGTGTGTGTGTATATATACACACACGTACATACACAGAGAGAGAGAGAGAGGGAGGGTAAGGCAGGGCTGGCTTTTGCGAGTAACCAGTAGAGTCCCACAGGTGTCTGTTACCCCAAGGGGCCCTATGCTTTGATGAATGCTCTGCTGTCATTGTCTTGAGATTCTTAATAATTTTTCAAAAGTGAATTTCTGTGGGACAAAGGAGCATTCAGGTAAGCAAAAGAGAGATGTGGAAGAAAGGAAAAAAACCTTAATATTTAGTGCGTTAAATGATACCTTGTTTTCTTTTTTTCACATTTTTGTTTTGTACTGGGCACCATAAAGTCTGTAGTTAATTCTGCAGCCAGGCATGGGAATAAGTATAGTAGAACCTGGCCTTTCCTATGTGAGAGGTGCCCACAGATAGGAATAGAATGGAAACATTTACGTTAGACGAAGGTGAGAGATGGAGATGGGGGAGAAGGTGTGTTAAAGAAGAATTTCAAGAATAAGTGAGTATCAAGTTGATTTTTGAAGGAAAATCAGAAGTTGGCCAAATGAGAGAAAGGTTTTCAGGCAGAGAGAAGAAGCAATATGTGTGAATGTCAAAAGTTATGATCAGGCTGTGTGTAGCTGGGAATGTTGTACTGTCACTAAGGCAGTTGTCCAGGGAATGGCCTGGGGGTTATATGGATGGAGATGGAGCTGGAAAGAAATGGTCAGGGTCAGGTCAGGGACAGCCTCCTCTGTCGTACTCTTGAGTAGAGAAACAAATTGTCTCTGAAATACTACTTTTAGTAGATAATCTCAGATGTGGAGAATGTTGTCAAGAGTGTGACAATTGTAATTATTGGGTATTATATGACACTTCTGGTACAAATAGTTTCATATGCATTATTTCACTTCGCAAAATAATTTTGAAGATTATGATCAATCCCTATCATGGATGAAGAAACTGAAGATCGAATCTATGATTCTCCAGCCAGGAGGCTTTAGAGAAATTTGACTCCAGAGCCCACCCTTCTAACCTTTATATTTTTGCTTCCCTGTGGAATCACAGGTAAAGAGCAATGGTATACAAAAGGCTTTGACAAATTGACAAGGGTTGACCTAAATTATAAGGATGATAGAATTTTATTATGTTGCTGTTATGGATGAATGTGACAATATTGCTTCCTTATATTGATGTAGTTCTGCTTTGTTTAGCTCCTTTCCCACATATCATCATACTCGTCTAGATACAGTCAACTTTCAAATAGATCAAAGAACAATCATGACTTCCAGCCTGTATGCTTGCTTTTCTTTTGACTGGGGAGCACTTCCAAGCATTCTTTTATTTATCTCAACCCCAGACAGTCCACCTAGGCTATCATCAGCCTCAGGAATTTTCCCTGTCTCATGCAGGTTGGTTTGGCTTTCCAAGCTCTGTGCTTCTTGATTGCTAATCATCCACAGGGTTTGCTCAATTTATCCCCCTCTCCCACAAGATATAGCTTCTCGAGGGCAAAAACTGTTTAATTTCCACATACTCTATTCAGTCCCTAGAATGGCCTATAATATAGTCAATGCACATTTATATTGCGGCATATGTTACTATCAATTACCCAAGTAGAATTACCCATCTGATAGAGTCCCCAGTATTAAAGGACATTGTATTGCGTGGCCATTCTAAAGCAGACCCCTGTGCTAGGTTCTTGGAATATAAAGATGAAGGGAAAGATGTGATAGAGATGAACTGGAGGAGGGAGAGGAAATGGCTTTCTATATGGTGGTCAGCAGAGGTGGGATTACATTCAAGCTGTAAATTGAAGACTGAGAAACCAGCCATGAAAAAAATCATGTAGAAAGTATTTCATGCATGAATAATATAACAAGTCCAAAGGGTCTGTGTTATGGGAAAATTTGCCATACTCAGAAAACCTGTGTGGCTGGAACAGAGTCAATGAATGTGTGTGCATGTGTGAGCATATGTATGTTTGTGTTCATATATCTATATATGTTCATATATTTATATGTATTTTAGTTGGTCTTTTCATTTCCATCCTATATCCTGGCCTCTTCTCTTTTGTACCTGAGCCCAAAGGCTACTTAAATAGTTTGGAACCTCTTGAAGTCACATTAACTGGTGTTCTTTTTCATAGAAACCGTGAGTCTGACAGAAAGGGAGCGTTTCCAATGTGTTCCTTTTAAACTACACTTAGCTGCTGCTTGTGGCTCTTAAATCGACATTCTTTCTGGCTTCCTTGAAGGGAACAATCAGATAGACTGTAGGTGGTCTTGCTTAGACATTTGAAGCTTTATTCTTAGACAAATACTGCCAGGATATCCTTTGATTCCTGAGAGCAGCTAGAACCTTTCAAGGTGTGTGTGCATGTGTGTGTGTATGTGTGTGTATCTGCATGTCTGAGGGGAGGAGGAAGGACTATTAACTTTGATCTCTTGAGTCTCTGATTGTGTAATTAAGAATCAATTGGCCAAAACCTAATTTTGAATATATAACCACGTCTACTAACTTGCCTCTGCTGAAATGATTTGCCAAGCAATATTACATTAACACCTAATCTACTCTGAAAATCAGTTAGAAATACGAAATTACCCAGGTACATCTAATGTTCTTAATGAAACATCTGCATTTTATTGAACACAAGGATGGACCACTTCTCATTTATTAGTAGGACTGACCTAGGAATATTTACTGTTCTGACCACAAGGAGGATGAAAGTGGGTTGGAGAGAATGCAGGTAATCATGCAATGTTAGCTTTAAGAACCCTACAAACTAGACCACCTGCATGAAGTACTACAAGTCCAGCCCTGAGGGTGCCAGGTAAAGAAAATCAATACCAATAAAAATACTATTGAAATTGGAATGAGTAGCACAGAGCATTTTACCTCATTTTTATTCTTTTATTTTCTTTCTGTTTTATACTTGAGAAGTAAAATAAATTCCTGCCAAGGAAATACAAACTTGTTAAGCAGCATCATAAAAATACTGTTCAGGGACTTGGTATTTTTAACGGTAAAAATAGATATTGCTTTGTGTTTATGCATATTAAGCTTAATTTGCCCTCGTAAAACAGAATTTGCATTACCTTGGGTATGCTGTTTGGAAATTAGGTAACATTAAAGAATACAATAGAACACAATGTAAATGTACTCCCTTTCTTTCCTCTTTTTCAAGATGGATTATTTGAAGTTAGTGGTTATTGGAATAAATTGTAGATATTTTCTTTGAGTTTACCTTATCTTAGGTAAGGCTTGTGCTTTTTCAAAGGTTGTCTTGCCTCTTTTAGAACAAAACAAACACATAAATATCACTTCTGTTATGCAATGAACATTTTAAAAAATGAGATCGAAAGAGATTTTTCACTTCAGCATGTAGATTTTTTTTTTTTTTTTGAGACGGAGTCTTGCTCTGTCGCCCAGGCTGGAGTGCAATGGCGTGATCTCGGCTCACTGCAAGCTTCACCTCCCAGGTTCACTCCATTCTCCTGCCTCAGCCTCAGCTGGGACTACAGGTGCCCGCCACGACGCCCGGCTAATTCTTTTTGTACTTTTAGTAGAGACGGGGTTTCACCGTGTTAGCCAGGATGGTCTTGATCTCCTGACCTAGTGATCTGCCCGCTTTGGCCTCCCAGAGTGCTGGGATTACAGACATGAGCCACTGCACCCGGCTGCATGTAGATATTTTTAAAAAATGTATGTAAATGAGTGCTTCTATAGTGTGTGTATACAAATTTTTGACATCTAGTTTACAGGGTTAATACTCTGTCTAACTGCTAAGTTATACATGGAAATTTAGAAAAAGTTAAACACATTTTAATATTTTCTTCCTTTTATTTGAACACTAATGTAGTTAACTTAAGTGATTGGATGCAATTACTTGTAAGCTTAATGATTTTAATGTAAATAAAGGTATTTGAATTATTTTAATAAAGAACTCAGTTCTACCTGTTTGTTTAATTGTGGGATAGCTTTTGCCTACATGCTGTTTTACTCTCAGATGGCAACTGTGATAATGGAACTGTGTATTTAGGGGCACTTACTGATTAAGAATATCCCAGCAGTTAAACATTTGGAGAGAACCCAATAGTTTCAAATTTTCTGGAAGCCCTAGAAGATGCATCTTTACAAGATACTAGGCACTGTAATTGAGCTGGTTTGTATTTTTACAGACTATCAGAAACATCCTTCCTGCTAGGATTTCCCTGTTCAAAGTTATCAGGGTGACCACTTTTAAACGACCTTATGATAAACTCTTTCTTGTAAATGGTAGTTAAAAAAATAAAGAAAAACTTAAGACAGTAGATGAAGTTTATGTCTATGAGGTTTTTAAAAGAAAAACCTTAGCCAAACTAAATTTAACAGAATTTAATTGGCCAAAGCACAATTCACAAATCGGGCAGCTCTCTGAACCAGAGGCTCATACTCCACTGCAGCCATGTAGTAGAAGAAGGTTTATGAACAGAAAAGGAAGGTGGCATACAGAAAACAGAATTGATGTACCCAGTGGGATTGGCTAGAGCTTGGCGTTTGCTTTATTTGAACATGGTTTGAACAGTTGGCTCCCTTTGGCCAAAACTCAGTGATTGTCACAAGAGTAGGTTATGGTCTGTTTACACTTCCATTTAGTTATGGTTCATTATGTGTAGAGAAACCTTTAGGTTGGACTTAAATATGTAAGGAGGCGGTTTTAGGCTAACCTTGATTTAACAGAGGTACTAGGACATCTGAAGAGAAAGCAGTAACCCATTTGGTTCTATGAATATCAATAGTCTACAGTGGAGGATAGCATGTCCTTTATTAGGTACACATCCTTTTCTTATACACTTAGTAGGTCTGTGGACTTGGTAATGCCATTTCCCTGACTCTGTTTCATGTCTTCATCTGTGAAATGGATCCAATACCCACTTTAGAAGGTTACTGCTGAAATACAGTGAAATAATGGTGGTTCATTATGTCTTGGCTTTTCATATTATTGCTACCAAGCAGAGTTTATATTTACAAATGTGTGCATTATTGCTTAGATATTTCACTTCTCCCACAGTTAAAGATTGAGACTTAGGCTACTGTAATTTGAATTCAACAATTGAGTAATTACATGAGCTCGAACTGGTTTTTAAAAGTATTTTTGTTTTGCAAATTCATTTCGAGTATTTATCAGGAGTCAAATGTAGTTGTAGGGGCTAGGGATACAAAGATATTTAAAACCCAGTCCCAGGGTTTTAATAGAGACCACACTATTAACATTACCATTGGCACTGGGACTGGGATAATTGTTTTGACGTGAAACCCTCAGTAGGTGAGCAGGTGAGGACCAAGTAACTGGGAAAGATGGACATCAGATATAATAAGTTTTTGCTCCTTCCTTCTCCATGGTGGATAGATGAGAGCTGAACAACCAACTTCAAAATGTGTTTTAGCAAGATATGGGAAGCCCTGACATGAAAAGATTTCAGCCTAGTGCATTACTCCCCTTGTTAACCTCTAAATCTGGCAATTATACATTGTAAACATGTGTACTAAATGAGACAATTTTATGGAGTTGCTCAATATAACATTCAACAAAATGTAATCTCTTGGAAGCAGTTTTTCAGTGTTTAGTTCTGAGTCCTTTGATCTATATCCTCTAAGATATTTGAAGGAGAAAATCTCTATATAGTAAATAGCATGTTATTAAGATACTATATATATATATATATATATATATATATATGTTTTTTTTTCTTTTTGAGACAGGATCTCACTCTATTGCCCAGGCTGGAGTACAGTGGCACAGTCCCAGCTCACTGCAGCCTCGACCACTTGGGCTCAAGCGATTCTCCTGCCTCAGCCCCCCAAATAGCTGCAACTACAGATGTGTGCCACCATGCCTGGCTAGTTTTTGTATTTTTTTGTAGAGACAGGGTGTTGCCAGGTTGCCCAGGCTGTTCTCAAATTCCAGGGCTCGAGCAATCCTCCCGCCTCTGCCTTTCAAAATGCTGAGATTTCAGGCATGAGCCACCACGCCTGGCCACTGTGTCTTTTTTTTGTAAGAAAAATTGGTCTCATACTCAGAAACTTTAGAAGACAAGCACTAGCATTATATATAGTTTTCTTTTTCACTGTATTTATTTTTAATGTTCTTTTCATAATATGACATCAGTTTTCCCATTAATAACAATATGACAAGTTATTTTAAAATGTATTTACATGATGAGCAAGAAATAAATTAATCATGTACCTTTATAGAAAAAATATCAAGTAGATGAAGAAGAACAGTAGAAGTATGAGAAATATGGAAAACTCTGCTCCATGAAAATTATACATTCTTAGTATGTCTTGTATTAATTCATATACTTCTCCTTTCTCTCTACCCTTGAGCTCTGTCTTAGTCCATTCAGGCTGTCTGGGAAGTCCAAGATCTGGGCACCAACACATTTGGTTTCTGGTTATGGGTTACTTTCTGGTTCATAAATGGCACCTTCTGACAAGTTCTCTCTGTGTCTCCACATGGTGGAAGGACTGAGAGAGGATCCTTTTATATTAGTGTGCTAATCCGATTCACGACAGTGAGTCAGCTCACGTGACCTAATCACCTCCCAAAGGCCCTACCTCCTAACATCCTCACACGGGGATTTAAATTTCAACATAAGGATATTAGGGAGACATACAAACACAGACAATAGCAGGATGCAAATGAACATCTTCCATGAATGGTTACCTAGGTATTCTAAGTGATCTCTTTGTATCCATTTGCTCCGATTCCCAATATGTGCTCTACACTTAATCATAGAGGAGATATAATTTGATTTGCATTTTGTGAAAATTATTCGCGACAGCACAACACATAAATTATTTTTTTATTGCCCATAGGAGACAACATTCTGAGGATCCCTAATAAACATTGCATAATTTTGCCCCTGCTTGCCTATTCAACCTTCTGCAGATCATGCAACGTCTTCAACAGTATTTGCGCTCCTCCAGCTCTAGCCTCTTTTAATTTTTGACTTTTGCATAGATTGCTTCCTCCATGTTTTTCATGAGGTATTTCCTCTATTTTGAATTCACCTCCTCTGCCATTTCAGCAACCAACCTGCTAACTCCTAGCCTCCTGCAAATCTTTTACATATTTACTTCATTTGAGAAGCTCTCCCTGGCACTTCTCCATGAAGCCAAACCTCTTTATTCATTCCTACGTGACACCCAATACCTATCTTTTATAACACTTAGCAACACAAGTGCCATAAGTAAGACCATAAGTCTGTCTCCCAAATCCGACTGTACATTATTATATTCTCAGCACCTAGCACAGTAAGGGAGTTCAAAATATATTTATTTTTTAATTAATTGATGAGTGGAGTTCTTCTGTGGTATTCTTCAGCTGTGATACTGGTGTTTTATTCCTATTACGCAAACCCATGGGATAAATTATAGTTTATTTTGCTTATTATTTTAACTCCTATTAATAATGAGAATTATAATTTTCACAAATCTCAAAAAAGGCATTTTAACAGACAATTAGTAAACATCAGCTCTAAAGAGCTGTACTTTGGGAGCCACACAGATGAAGTAGAAGACGTGGCCACTGTCTTCAATAATATTCAGTAACTTCTTTAGAGTTTGTTCCATTTCTCTCCACATCAAAGTTTTCTATTAGCTTATACAGTGAATGAATTCCAGCAAAGCTGACAAATTCTTGTGAAGCAAATCCCATTTCCCATTGATTTCATTATTAAATTTAAATGCATTTCCTCTTGGTGAGGGACACCTGCAGTATTTTATTGTTTAGTGCAGTGGCTCACGGGGAAATCATATCCCTTTCAATAAGTAAAGAGAAAAGGAGGAGAGAGAGGCATGAAGAAATTAACATCCTATAAAAGTGCCGCAGTTGAGGAAAGGTCAGTGGTGGTTTAGAAGCTGCTTCAGGCTTTTAACTTCAGTATAGTAAAATGTGAGATCCAATGGAATATGTAAAAGCAGGACCTGTGGTATGGAATCCCAGTATTTTCATGTTAGTTAAATAATGTAGGACAGTTTTTAAAAAATTATTTGAGTTCTGTTTTGTCATATATAAAAAGAAGATCATATGGCATCTTTTACACATATATTGGGAAGATAAAATGAAATATATGTGTATTGCTCAGCATCATGTTTAGTAAAAGAAAGTTCCCATTCAAATATACCTGCCATGATGATGATGATGATGATGATAATTTATCCAAAGACTGGAATGTGGAGGTTTTTTTTAATGTTTATTTTAGGTTCAGGGGTAAGTGTACAGGTTTGTTACATGAGTAAACTTGTGTCATGGGGGATCGTTGTATAGATTATTTCATCACCCAGGTATTAAGCCTGGTACCCAAGAGTTATCTTTTCTGCTCCTCTTCTTTCTCCAACCCTTCCCCCTCAAGTAGACCCCAGTGCCTTTTACTCCCTTCTTTATGTTCATGAGTTCTCATCATTTAGCTTCCGCTTATAAGTGAGAACATGCCATGTTTGACGTTGTGTTCCTGCGTAGTTTGCAAAGGATAATGGCCCCCAGCCTCATTCATGTTCCCACAGAACACATGGTTTTGTTCTTTTTTTTATGGCTGTATAGTGAATATGAGATTTTAATGACATAAAAATATAAATAACAAGGAATTATATTTAAACTGGTTTTGAGGGGAAAATAAGAAATGAAGTAGATATTCTGTTATTCAATTATTTTCAAAGGAAATTTAAGAAAATGCAGTCTCATATCTTGATACTGTAGTTCTTTATATTGTAACTTTTGTCACAAAGCCATTAAGCAGAAGTCATAAGTGGGACAGACACCCAGTCACATCCCTTCTGCTACTCTGCACTTAAATCATTTAACTTTTTAAAACATTGATTCACTCAACAATAAGTATTGAACTCCTATGCACATCTGGTAAATAGAGTAAAATCTAGTACCTACCAGCAGTATTTCCCTGAAGTTGTCTTTCTTATGAAAGTTGTCTTAGCTGCTTCTCAGCTAAAAATATCCTACTCTCTGTCTCATCTCTTGCACCTTCTCTCAACAGAGAAGTCAGAGAGGAAGAAAAAAAAATCCATTTGAGATCAAAAAGCCTTGCCTTCTGTATTGCAACCAGTATCACTTACCAGGGAGTATATTGTGTTCATCCTTTACAGACAGAAAGGGCTTTATCAATAATTTTGCTGTACAACCTCATTTGCAGGTCCCTGACTGTCTTGATTTCAGGATTATTCAGGCTATATATGCTGCAAGAAGCCAGGGAATAGCAACTGCCAGTGTGATGCAGTGGTTCATGAAGCTTAGGATTTTTTTTTTTTTTTTTTTAAAGACAGGTTCTTGCTCTGTCACCCAGGCTGAATTGCAATGGCAGGATCATGGCTCATTGTAGCCTCACCCACCCAAGCTTAAGCAGTCTTCCTACCTCAGTCCCCTTAGAGCTGGGACTACAGGCATGCACCACAATGCCTGGCTAATTTTTGTATTATTATTATTATTATTATTATTATTTAATAGAGATGGGGTTTTTCCATGTTGCCCAGGCTGGTCTCGAACTCCTGGGATCAAGTGATCTGCTGTCTTGGCTTCCCAAAGTGCTGGGATTACAGATGTGAGTCCCCATGTCCAGCCAAAATGTCTTAGCTATAATATTTTCCCAAGCACATCCTATGAGTTATTAATAGATGTCATGTTGTGTCCAGAGTTGGTTCCTTCTGGCAGGTTCTTGGTCTTGCTGACCTCAAGAAGGAAGCCGTGGACCTTGGCAATGAGTGTTACAGCTCTTAAAGGTGGTGTAGACCCAAAGAGTGAGCAGCAGCAAGGTTTATTGTGAAGAGTGAAAGAACAAATCTTCCACACCGTGGAAGGGGACCTGAGCAGGTTGCTGCTGCTGGCTGGGGTGGCCAGCTTTTATTCTCTTATTTGTCCCCACCCACATCCTGCTGATTGGTCCATTTTACAGAGTGCTGATTGGTCCATTTGACAGAGTGCTGATTGGTGCATTTACAATCCTCTAGCTAGACAGAAAAGTTCTCCAAGTCCCCACTCCACCCAGGAAGTCCAGCTGGCTTCTGTGCTCCCAACTCCGAAGAGTCAGGGGTTGTTAGCCCTTTCCCAGAAAGCCTGTCACCCATGTCTTTAGTCCAGCGGCTGCAACAATGTGAAACAGAGATTCTCAATATCAGCTACGAAACTCATGAGTTAATGAAATTGTAATATGTTTCTTCATTGCAAGAGTAATCAGAACTTTTTAAATTCTGACCTCTATTGTGTATCTCCAATTTAGATATGTGAGATAAGATAGACACAGTAGGTACTGTTTACAAAAATGCATTTAAACACTTTTGATATGTAAGATTACTTTTGAACATATTCATTCTCTTCTCCACTTTCACCCCCATGGGATTAGTATACTTGTGTGACCCACTGATGTCGGGATGGGTTATGTGATTTGAAAGTCAAAAATATTAAGAATAAAAATTTCAAAAAGGAAGATTTCTTAATAAGATACTGTACCAACAATTAGAATATACTCTTGTCTTTAGCATATTCTTGAGCAGACTTAAAGCTATGGATTTAATATCTATTGTTTCTTTCAACAATGACTCCCTGGATTTGTATGTCTTAAAGAACGTGGTGGGACTCCTCAACTGTCTGCTCTTCTCTGTTTTTCTTTGTGAAGTTCTTAACTCTTAAGCAAATGTAGGCTTCACAGCTAACCTTTGAATATGGTTACTCCCAGAGATCCACATTGCCTATGAATTTAGGTAACCTTTGGGGGACAGCATATTTTCCACTTGGAACCCTCATTGTATTCTGGTTACATATTGAAAGATATTTGATGAATAATGAATGAGTCGTGTGTCTACTATTGAGGAGGTGCTGTTCTAGATGATGTTAGATTTTGGCTGTGTTCTCAACTTCTTCCAACTTCATGATTTTTTTTTTAAATATACCTGACAATGATGAGAACAGAACAAGCAGAGAAGCAGGAGATCAGAAATCTTCAGAAGCTAATTCTTATAGGCAGGTTTAAATTAATCCTTTCATACATATTTCATACATATCTGCCTCTTCTATTACGTTATTTTTTATAGAATCAGCTCTTTCCAAACACCTTCTTAGTTTTTCCCCAAAACTTTAGGGTCATAAGTTTGTATGATTGATTGATTTTTGTGTGGTTTTCTCATTATTGTGCCGGTATCAAATGTGAGGTTCTTAGGGATTGGATAACCAGTCCAGGACAGAAGCAGGATCAGGGAAGGTTTAACGGAGACTGTGAATGGCACGTTACTGGAAAACCTGTGCTGTTGACCACAGAGTTTGTCTGACTGCCTCACTGTATGGATATAAATTCCATCAGCTGAGCATACCCTTGGGTTATTTTCATTTTCTCGAGCTATCCCCTATCTGAGAACAGAGCCCTAACAGCTCTGTAAGTTGACCAATAACAATTGCATGTTGAAATTTAAATATATATTAAAACCATTTAACATTTATTTTAATCATAGACATAACTTGTAATACTCTAGAATAATGAATGAAGCTTTTTAAAGAATCAGTTAAAACAAACATGTAGAACAGGAAAAAAATCACATTCACATATTAAGTCTGAAAAGGAATGTGTTATTTCGTTTAGAGGAAAAAATGTTTTATACTTTCCATCAGATTTACACTGTCTGAAACGAATTCTGCTCTATTTTACTTTCCACTGACTCACATATATAGGAGGAGAAAATTCAACCTAGAATGAGAACTCCTTGAAGGCAGGGACCATGTATTATTCATCCTTCCTGTGTGGAACTTCTCTGGCAAATGATAGGAATGCAATATAGGTTTGATGAATCTGTATGACTGAAAATAAGTTGAATCTATCCCTGAATGGTATAGGTACAAAAATATGTGCTTGGGGAATGTTCAGCATTTTCTTTGACACATTTAATGTAATTTTTAATTCAAACTGTTTTCATATAAAAATATTTTATTGCCTTGCAGAGAAATCATATTTGCCTCGTGTCTGTGTAGTCATTGTAATAACAGTCATACTCAATCTTAAGTCAAATATACTTCAATTTAGAAATAATGTCTGCAATAATATTCATGTATAGAATTAAATAATGGGGTGAAGTTGATTTGGTACTGTTTGTGACACCGGTTTTGATCTGTCTTGAAATTCTTGGGCTTAGGAAACAAAGAGCTGTTTCAAACTCCTTATCCTGACATCTTCTACCTGGTAAATAGGAGAGTTGAGCATTTACACAGGAAACAGGTAACAGCTTTGGCAATCTTGGTTACCACAGTTCGGTTCTGTGTTCTACATGGAGCATCAATCATTTCTTTTCTCCTCTATAAATTCTGCACCTAAGACTGTTCTGCATCACCCGAGAGAAGAAGAGATGTATTGCTGTTCAGTTTAGGAATTATTTATTAGGAGTCCAAACTGTGCAGAATAGAATCAACAGATAGCTTGATAGGCGGTGTCTACTTGGGCAAGTTGCTTTGTGGCATTGACCTTCAGAATAACCCTATTTGACCTAAATTGCATCTGTTTTCAGGATCAAGAAGGTTAATGTATGTGAGGGGAAAAGATGGAAGAAAACTTGCATATTGAACATTTACTATGTACCAAAGATGTGACCTATCAAACATGTTTCCTAATCTATTAAATAAGCATGATGCTATTGCCTGCCTCAAAGGGGAAAGTAAAAGCCGGAGCAAGCATCAACCGTTGAAGCTCAAACTCAAGTCCTGTTGTGCCTGGCTATGAAATTTATCTCCTTTATTTTTCCCTAAATTACTTCTCCAAGAATACTTAACATCTAGGTGTAAAAACTAATGCTTTCTTTAGAATTCTGCTAGGTACCATGAAAGAGACATAATCTTCAATTCTTGTGAGTTCCACTATTTCTTGAAGACATAGTTTTTGCTTTACAGAAACAGAAAAGAGTTCCCAGTCTTGCTCAAACTTCTTGTGGGGTCTTTGGCTATACAATTTTCTGAAGGCTCTTAGGCCAGAAAAAGCAAAAGTACCACAAGAGGACACCTGGTGGTCTTCTCCAAGACAGGGGGGCAGATCTTTGGCCATGAGTGTATTTCAGAGGTCCTCTGTGTGTGTGTGCATGCACATGTGTGTGTATGTGTTCTTGTGTGCAAGTGGGATACTAGGAGTGGGCAGGAGGCAGTAAAAACTTCAGAACAGGAAGGTGAACTCAAATTTTTGAGAATCCTTTGACAGATAGCAATCTTGAAGATGCCAAAATCCATTCTGCCTGTGACTCATTAAAATAAAGAGAAATCACAAAGTGTCCTTTGATTCATCCACGTTTCTTTTCACATTTTACAGCCATTCATTCTACAACCTTCCAAAGGATTTAGAGGAAAAATAGGAGGAAATAGTGAAAGAAACAAAGCAAAACAAAAAATCACGGTGCCTAAGAAAGCTGTTAGAAAGCCTAGTTCCTTGTAAACAGCTTGCCCCACTACCTTTTAGCAACATATTTCTCTTGATTCACACCAGCTGGTCGTTTCTAATTTCTCCTCAGTGTCTTGAAATAGCTATTTTCCTTGAAGCTAATCTCTCAGCCTTTGCTGATGACTCCCTCGGTTTGGATTTCCTAAAGAAGGTGTTAGCACTCCTCAACCGTCTGCTCTTCTCTGTTCTTCCTTGTCAAGTTCTTAACTCTTAAGCAAACTTAGACTTCACAGCTAACCTTTGAGTAGGGCTGCTCCTAGAGATCCACATTGCCTGTGAGTTTAGGTAACCTTTCAGGGGAAGAATGGTGACATATTGGAGTGGATAAACTTGAATCTTTTTTTTTTTTTTTAATGATGCATCTAGGCACAAAACGAAATTGGCCTTTTGGCAGGACTCATTGAGGTTTGAGTATCCTGCCAGCTACCATGTGTCTCTCTGAGCAGTGATAACCATTTTTTAAGAAGCAGCTGACTTTGTGATCATTCCTATGCACATTCTATTAACAAAGATAGAGTGCATTTCTCATTTTACTATTGCATTTAATCTTCACAATGACCCTGTCATATGGATAATCTCATGTCTTCTTTAAAAACAATTTTTAAAAGGCTCCAAAAGTTTAAGAATTTGCTAACATCACAGAGTTCTTAAGAATGAGACCTCAACTCAAACTCGGGAGTGTCAGACTCAAAAGTCAAATGTTCTCACTAAAGCACTGATGGTAAGGCCCTGCCTACAATGGGCAACGATACCAGATCTACCATTGCAGTAAATGTGATGAACTTGAATTTTCTTTGAACCTGCTGTCTTAGATTTGGGCCATTTTTTTTTTCTTTCCTTTATCATTGATAGGAATTTAATTTTATATCTATAGCTATATCTATGCACTTTTTACTTTAATTTCTGTTTTTGCGTTATTGACAGACATCCTTGAACTTGAGAAGCCTCGTTTAAAAAAATGAGAAAAGCAGAACCATGCCTGTTGCATTGCTGTTATTTTTTATTTAATTTTTTTTGGAGATAGATAGGGTCTCACTGTGCTGCGCAGGCTGGTCTGAAACTCCTGGCCTCAAGTAATTCTCCTGCCTCTGGCTCTCAAAGTGCCAGCATTACAGGCATGAGCCACCACGCCCAGTCTGCTCCTATTTATTGTGCAAATACATAAACATATTTGTTTATATTAATATCTCTCAAAATGTAAGTGATTTACACTGATTTAATATGTTTAATTCTCATAAAAACCTAATAAGTTAGCTCCCAAAATTATTCCTGATTTTAAAAGAAGAGGTGAAAGCTTAAATAATTTGGAACAGGTGATTCGGCTAATAATCAGTACAGGCAGTATTGAAACCACTAAACTGTGTATCTAAATCAGTACAGGCAATATTGAAACCACTAAACTGTGTATCTAATGGGCAATGCCACCTCCCCCAGCAGTATTTAGAAGGGAACAAATGAGAACCTTAGAGGTATATTTTTTCTGTTAAACATATCTAAATTCAAAGTTGCAACAATTATAATTTCTCAATCAACATCTAGACTCTTTAATTTGGCTCCTGTCTATCCCTTTAACTCATTTCCTGTCACTTTGTGTTTCTCAACTGAGTGTTGCAAAATTCACTGGTCACTCATGTGCCAAGAACTGTGACATTACATATTTTACACCTATTATTGTCTCATTCTAGCCTCTCAGTGCCCCTCTGAGGTAATGAACAGTGCTCTCCAAGCCTCCATTGTTCTCATCTGTAGAGGGAAATAATAAGTAGCTTACCCAAAAGACACACGACTTCTATGTAGGGAAGCTGGAATGCAAACCCAGTCTAAAAGGATCTGGTCATTACCATTAAGCTATGCTGTTGATGTGCTTTATCTACTTCTGTCTACTTGGAAGTTTTCTTCCACTGGCTTTGGTAAATTGATTCCCTTCTTTTGTTGACACTATGCTTCATTCTCTTTTTCTCGGTTCTCACCTCACTGTTTTGTTGCTTTGAGAATCCTCCAAAGATGCCTTCTTTGTGTTATTCAGCCTTATTTCACTTTTCATGTTGTAGTATTAATTTTATATTTATTGTTCTACTATCTGCATTAGATCAAGGGATCTGAGAAAGGGACTCTGTCTCACTTACATTTTCCAAAGTTAACACAGTATGTGGAAAATAGAATACATATTTATTCAAAAAACATATAAAATGCCTTGTGTATCCGAATAAACCCAGTTCTCATGTAGACATAGTAAGGGATTATTTGGTATTCACGTGAGCAACTAGGTTTTGTGTCAGATTAGAATGGCCACTCTATCAAAAGCTCCATACTATTTTGATATGAAATTGATCTGCAAACACCTATCTAGAATCCCAAACTAATCTAAAGGACAGAATATATCCCTTGAATTTTATCTTTCTCAAGTGTCTGGAATCTAGATGATGAAAATTCATTTTATTACCACTTTGTTTGTTTACATTAATTTGTTCTCTCATTCAGCAATCTACTACGCAGCACCTAATGTTAGTGAGCCACTCTTCTAGGTGCTGAAACACAGACTGAACAGATCAGGCCTCTACTCTCATGAAGCTTACATTCTAGTGTTTGAGGTTGGAGAGTAAGAAAATACAGGAGATGAAACAGAGTGATACAATGCAGCATGACTGGATGATTAGTTTCAGATTTTTGGAAAATATTTTCTGAATTGGTGTTTTCTTTGTCTTTTTTTGGTTTGTTTTTGTCTTTTTGAGACAGGGTCTCACTCTGTTACCAAGGAAAGATGGTGCAGTGGCAGTATCTCAGGTCACTGCAACCTCTGCCTCCTAGACTCAAGTGATCTTCCCACCTAAGCTTCTCAAGTAGCTGGGACTACAGGCATGGATCTTTTTTTGGTATATTTGGTAGACTTGGGGTTTCGCCATGTTGTCCAGGCTATGTTGGACTCCTGGGCTCAAGTGAGCCTCACACCTCAGCCTCCCAAAGTGCTGGGATTACAGATGTGAGTCACCACGCCCAGGCTGAATTGGTGTTCTTTAAAGCTACCCTGTGCATGACTAGAAGTAACCAACTACGGAAAGAAAAGGGGGAGTAATGAAAATGTCTTTAACAAGGAACAAAGTGAACTTGTTAGAGGAACAGAAAGAAATCCAGGTGGTTGGTGAGTTGTAAGCTAGGAGTAGAGTGGTATGAGATGAAGTTGGAGTGTAAGATCAAGGTCAGGTAACATAGGTTGCTATGTGAATCAAGATAATGAGCTTAGCCCATTTCCTCTCCTCTCCTCTTTTTGTTTTGTTTTGTTTTGTTTTAGAGGCAGAGTCTTACTCTATAGCCTGTAGCCCAGGCTGGAGTGCAGAGGTAGGATTAGAGCTCACTGTTACCTCCAACTCCTAGGGTCAAGCGATTCTCCCATCTCAACCTTCTGAGCAGCTAGGACTACAGGTGCGCCTCACCACACCCAGCTAATTTTTTATTTTTAGTTTTGTAGACGTGAAGTCTCTTTACATTGCCCAGGCTGGTCTCAAACTCCTGGGCAGAAGTGATCCTTTCACCTTGATCTCCCAAGTGCTGGGATTACAGGTGTGGGCCACTGTGCCCATTCCTTAGCCTGTTTTCTAAATGTGATGGGTGGGTACTGAAGAGTTTTAAACTGAGGGCAATAGCATGATTCTTTAAAAAAATCAAAATGATCAATTAGGCTACAATATACAGAACGGGTAGCATTGGAAATAAGAAAACTGGGACTTCAGGAATATTTTTAGAGAATGAGCCAACACTTCTTACGGACTATTTAGATGTAGTATTTGTGAGAAGAGAGGGATCAGGAGGACATATTGGGTAGATGGTATGGCCATTTACTCAAATGAGGAGCAGGTTAATGTATAACGGAGAAATCAAAGGATGAAATAAGATCTCCTAAGGAGAGTGTTTAAATAGAGAAAATTGAGGATGCTACTAGAGGAAGCTCCAGTCTTTTGAGTTCTACAAAAGAAGAGGGTGTCAACAGAGGAGATTAAGATTATGAAAGATAACGCAATCAGGAAAAATGAAAACAAAACAAAACAAAATAGGAGGCCAGATACGGTGGCTCATGTCTGTAATCCCAGCACTTTGTGAGGGCAAGGTGGGTGGATCTCCCGAGGTTCGGAGTTCAAGACCAGCCTGATCAACATAGTGAAACCCTGTCTCTACGAAAAACACAAAATTATCCGAGTTTGGTGGCACATGCCTGTAATCCCAGCCACTTGGGAGGCTGAAGCAGGAGAATCGCTTGAATCTGGGAGACGGAGGTTGCAGCGAACTGAGATTGCGCCATTGAACTCCAGCCTGGGCAACAAGAGTGAAGAGTGAAACTCTGTTTCAAACAAAACAAAACAAAACAAAACAAAACAAAACGAAACAAAACAAGAGAGGGATATATTCTGGAAATCAAGAAACAGAGAGTATTTCAAGGGAGAATATGATGCTTTGTTTTACTTACTGTTTTTCATTATTATAATTCAAATTATTTTTGGGTCAAAGAAGAGCTATATGAAGATAGTCTTTGAAGAAATCTTAACTTTCCAATGAAAGAAGAGGAAAAAAGGTATTAGCCACCTTTGTAGGTCATATCTCCAGAAATTTCACCATACAACTGAAACTGTCTTTTAAGTCTGTACATGAAAAAAATGAGAACAAAAGATGAATGCAATTTGCCTTAACTGCTTATTTTTCTGTGGATTGTGACAATTATTTGAAAACAATCTTGCATTCTCACGAAATTACTGTATATTTTTCTGTGTCAAGTTCAACTTGATTGAGTTCTATGTGCATTCAAAATGCTACAAGATTAATACGCTCATTTCTAATTGCCACATCTTCCTACATTTTCTTATTGTTAGCATTGATGCTATTACTGTTTTTATGATTATCATTATGCAAGTGTTTCTCTTGTCCTGAGATCTGAGACATCTTAAAAGTTGAGTCTGGGATACTTGAAAGATAGACAAAGACAGAGAAGGCGGCATCTCTCCAGGTGTTCTGTATGGCATCTTATTGCCAAGCAGTTGCTGTTGAGTCAGCCAGACATGATTACATCAGATCTAGGGAGACTTTAGGGATTCCAGCAGCCTCTCTTGCAGGTCTCTCTTGACGATAAAATAGGCCAGCTGTGTGCAGTGGCTCACGCCTGTAATCCCAGAACTTCGGGAGGCCGAGGAGGGTGGATCATGAGGTCAAGAGATTGAGACCATCTGGCCAACATGGTGAAATCCTGTCTCTACTAAAAGTACAAAAATTAACTGGGCGTGGTGGCACACGCCTGCAGTAGTCCCAGCTACTCAGGAGGCTGAGGCAGGAGACTCACTTGATCCTGGGAGGTGGAGGTTACAGTGAGCCAAGATCATGCCACTGCACTCCAGCCTGGATGACACAGTGAGACTCCGTCTCTAAATAAATAAATAAATAAATAAATAAAATAGTTCATTAGCATAGCTCTCCCTAGCAAAGCTGTAAACTATGGCCTTGATAAGGAGCACACATATTCAGAAGCCAGTTCTAGCCGGTCGTGATATCTTTAATGTGCAAATAAATATTAGATGGGGCAAGGAGCAGAGTATAATTCGATCCTGTGGTGACTCAGGTTGATGTGCACCATTTGACATAAGAAAGATGTCAAAGGAGATAAGAGGTAGATGTTTATTTTTAATAAATTCTTTTTATGTAAAAAAAAATCTATGACTAACCTAGAAATACAATTCAAAACTGAATTGTATTTTCTCTTTGATATTGATTATTTTTGATGTGGTAAAATGGGTGAATTAATAAGGAGATATGCTCAGAAGGGAGTGCACCTCTTTTGTTTGGGTTTGGAAGAGATGTGTTGGAAGTGGTTTGATGTTTTGTGAACCAGGTATTTCTAGCTAAAATCCTGTCCCCCTCACTTGGAGTCTATGCGCTGTAGTACAGGTTTCTTACATTCTTTGAGTCTCAGCTTCTTATCTGTGCCATGTGACAAATAATACTTATGTTCCTGGGAATGGCAGATAGTCAGTTAGTGACAGGTATTTATAATATTGTTTCATATCTTTCTACAAATTGCTAAACCTTTACCCTTTTCTCTAACTTTATGTGTAGCAGGAGAGGCAGATCTATTTGCATAGCCCATCATTTTCAGATTATTATAGGGCTTGGTATTTAGCTTTTTGGTATTATAGTCAATTACAAATGATTTATTAGCTACTAGGAAGGTGCAATATAAATAATAAACTTGAAGGTTATAGACAAATTATGTTTTTAATTGGAATGCTAATAAATTATAATGTCATGTTATGAAATAGGTAGCTGGGTTCTTCAAACATCAGAGTAAAAGTCACCTGGTGAATGTTTGCCCGATGAAAGCATAAATTAAACTTAGCTGTCAAAGAAAAATCTGCAAAGGAGGAAAAATAATGCTTCCCCATCTTCAAACTTAGTTTATTTAAATTTAGAATGATGTCTGCGGGTATAAATCTTGATAATTTGGAAGACTTAGAAATCATTTTTTTTCCTGATTAGGTAACAATGAAGTTTTTTCCAATTCATGTTTTGTTTGCAAATATTTTCTGAATTGAAATGTGAAACTTAATTCTAATTAGAAACAAGTCGACTTGTTGTGATAAATAGAAGTATTTGTTATCCATCTTCATCTTTCTGTATCTAATACCAATACCCATATTGATACCCAATTCTAAAGAGCATTAAGTATTTCTCAAATAGCATCACCTCTAGGAATTCAGAAACTCAGAATCTTACGAACAGATGAGTGCCTTATTCTTTATGAATGAGCCCTTGTTGATTTCTTCATCTTCCTTGCCTTTCCTTTTTCTGAGTGACGGAGGTGTTTATACCGTATAGCTACATGTACTAGGATAATGATGAACATTTAGTAAATGCTTACTAATTAGCTGACACAGTGCTGAACATTTCACATATATCATCTCATTTAATCTTTACAAACAACCTCATGAGTTCTGGAGCTAGCATCATCCCATTTATGGAGAAAACTGTGTTAATTCACAGGAACATTGAGCAAATTGCTTAAGTTCACACAGTGTGTAGACATTGAAGTCAGGTCAAGGACCCAGGCAGCCTACTGCATGTTTAACCTCAATGCAGTACACCCTCTTTTCCATGAAAACTCCTTGGGAATAAAAATCCCTTGAACATGTTGATCTTTGGACAGATTTGAGGGATTTTTCTCAGCTATGACTAACAACAAGAGGTTACCAGGCAGATGCACTTTATTCATCTATTTATTTCTAGCTTGATTATTTGCAGTACCTTACATTTTAATGTTACTTGCCATATGTATTATTTATTAACACTAACATTTAGGAAGTATATTTGCAATTCTTAGACATGTGGACAAGGCGTAGGGCCTCTGGCTCTGTGTTATTGCAGGGTAAAACAAAAAATAGCTGTATACATTTCCCCTTCAGGCAAAGAGAGATTCCCACAGAGTGAGGATGGTGGGGCTTCTCATTAATATCTAATTGCAAGGAGTGAATACTCCTAATTTTATGCTATTCTTCTCCTAGAATGAACTATTTCAGATCTGAAATGACAGTAAGAACATGGAAATCATGTATATTTTAAAAGAAATGCCATTTGGGATGACTGAGTAATTAATTCATTCCTCATCAAATTGTCTACAGCCACTCATGTCTTACACAGATCTGTGTTTCATTAGGAATCGGTGAGATATACACTCAATGAAATTATTTTATATATGATTTGGGGAATTAACAAAAACTCTATTATTTTTATCCTGATGACTCAACATGAGGTGTTGTAGTTTTCTGGGCATCAGTGAAATACTGAATTATACCATTTGTCTCTTTTAAAGCAATTTAATTCCATTATATTTAATAATATTTAGTACTTACAGAGTATCATCTCCTTTCAAATGGAAACATTAACTGGTATAATTAATCCTCCTGGCACTTCTCCAGTCTAAAAATATAAATGGAAATAAAGAAAGCAGTTAGGAACAGGTGTGCCCTTGATAAAAGGAAACACAATGAGATGTTTAGCCCCTGACTCAGGACTCCTGGGTTCAGTTACTGCCCAGAGAAAGTTTTTTCCTTAAGGAGGCAAGCAGTTCACTTCATAGACATTGAAGTTTATACCTCAGGTTTGATAATTTATACCAAGTTCCTTTACAGATATGTGATGCTAGCTCTATTGTAACTAAAAGTTTGGAAATAGATGACATTTTAGGCAAATCTCCATGAGTTGCTATGATTTTTTTATTCTGTGAACATTTTGACTATAAAGTGTCTGCCATTTACTGCCCTCTTTGGCTTATACAGATTTCCCCAGAGTCTGAGAAAAGTGGGAGGAAGGAACAGATAGTAAACAGAAAGTTTATTTCTTTAGTCACTGATGTCCAGCATTAAGACGTAATCTCTCAATTGAACTGTACCTCAAATTGTCAGTTTGTGAGTTTGATTTTTGCTATGACACAAACCTGAGTCTTTCTTAGCGATTGTCCTTTGGTGGTTTCCTTCTGTTCTAGAGAACAAATCCAAGATCTTTCCTATGGCAGAAATCATGCTACAGTAAGCAACTCTCTCTTGTTCTTTATCCCCAAGTCTTTGAGAACTATAGATCTAGAACCATGTTTTAAAGTTTAAAATGTATAAGTATACTAATTAAAGATTTATATTTCACAGAGAAGACTCACTAACTACCCTTGAGTGCTGCTCCACAGAAAAGTAGAATAATAGAGGTTTTATTTATTTATTTATTTATTTATTTATTTATTTATTTATTTCAATCCTGAAAAAACTCTGGGAGGTTAAAATCACCTGGGAGACTTTTAAAAAATACTAATTTCTAAATTCCACTGCAATCTACTATTTTAGGATACAGGGAAGCCATGCCTAGTCATTGCTATTTTATAAAATCTCCTAGAGATACGTGATTTTAATTTGCATCTAAATGTTAAAACTACTTTAAAATAACATAATAATATGACAAAAGATGATATTGCTTAGAAGTTAATAATGAACTATAGATTTAGACAAATCTGAGGTTCTTAATGTATTCCAAAATTATTTTTTAAATTCAGTATTTAATTAGAGAAACATAGCAGGGCATTGGCAATGATCAGTGGGACCCCTGGTGGCCGTCCTCAGTTTTGTCTCCTTTGTACTGATCAGTTAAGTTCTGGACCCCCATACTTGCATATCCCATTCCACAAGACAAAAGACTTCAGGTTTTTTTGGATCTGTCTTTCTTAGATATCAGAAGGATGATGATCCATGAATACTTGAACATGCCTCTTTGGGAGGCGGGTGGCATATTGCCATCTCCAAGTGACTTCTCACCTCGCTCTTTGCAGCTACATTTATCCTTTCCTTGATGGAGTCATGATCAATCTTGCCTTTTTAATCTTGTTAGAAAACTAATGATTTTTGGCAATCCTTATCTACTGTCCCGAGTTGTGAGAACGAAACACAGGAACATAGCATGGTTGTTTGGCGGTGTTAAATATTCAATGAATGTTGGTGGTGTTTTTATTTTTATTTTTAGCACTTATCATTGTTTACCTGAATGCCCCATAACTCATGCGTCTCCTCTAGTTATTCATTATTTCTCAAATGTTATTTTTTTCTCTTACCAGGGAGGTATAGAAAGTAATAGCTATAACTATTCAATTTAATATTTATTAAAACAATGTAAATATATCCCTTGAGTATATACAATGTGACAGGTACGCTTTAAATTCTTTTTATATATTTAGCTCATTGAACTCTTACATTTGTAAGGTAAGTATTACGATTGCCCCCATTTTAGAGCTAAAAACACTGATTTGCTGACAAGTTACTTGACTTTTTAAAGGATACAGCTAGTATGTGGTGGGTCTCTGGGATTTGAACTCAGTAAATTCAGTTCCAGAACTTGTGCTATAAACCCTAACAACGCTGACTGTCTTAAGCTCCCATCATTATGACTGTGTGAATTTATCATTGACAGCCCTCGTCCCCAAAAAATAATGAACAGCTTTCCACACTGACTCCTAAACAGGCTGAAAATGTACCCATGATGTTATACTGCATGCATTGTTTATTTTCCCTTTTTTCAAGGTACACAGAGTCCAACAGATGAGCACATAAGTGTCTTACATACTTAGGAGCTTTTAATTCACACTCAAATGTCTGGCATATGCTAGATGCTCCAAAAATAATAAGCATAAAGCCAAAGAGAAAAATGAATAGTGAACTCGCAGGGAAGAGACTTAGAAACAAAATTTTATAACTATTTAAGAAATAGGAGGTTTCTTCCTTCCTTTCCCATAAAAGATATGTAAGTGTCAGCTCCTGATCAGGATAGGGATGAAGATGAGGACATTCAAATGTATAATTCCATTCTCAATATTATATTACTAAAGCCCAGAAACAGTTCTAGATATTTATTTTCAGTTATATGCTACTGCTATTCATCATTTCTAAATTCCTCCACTCAGAATTTGCCTACATAAAGTTGTATTTGAGCTTAATGGAAATTTAATGAAAATATATTGGTTAATTCATTTCATATAAAATAATATGATGACTTTATTTTTCTAGTTATACATCATACATAAATATCCTAAAGCTTACTGATGCATTCAAAATAGGATAACTGCATCCCAGTTTTACATCTATCAGGCTAGTTTAAAGCAGATAGACTGTAACTGCTCTGCTTTTGCCTCTTCTAAAGTGAACTTGCAGAACGCCAGAGTATTATCATCAATAATGTCATCGAATGTCCAATCTGTGTATAATCATTTCCTCCTCTCTTATATAAAGGCTGCATTCACCACGGCTTTGCAAAATATGCAAAAAAAACCCAAAAAAACAAAAAAACAAAAACGATGGGATAGTTAATATTAGTGTTAAAATTTCCAAATATTTCCAGCAGGCAACCCTCTCAACACAGTTTTCTATCTGGTCTGCTTATTTTGGACTTGGCATGAGATGTAACTTTGGAGTCATGTCCTGCAGTTGTAATTATTGCACTGGAAGCTGAAGCTCACATTTTTATCCCTGAAAAGCTTCGGGTGACAATCAGACCTAAATTCTTTGGCGATTTTAGTGCTTGTGGTCATGGGATAATTCTACAAGTGTGTCTTGAATACTAACAACACACTAAGCCTTGTGCCCAGTGCCAGAGATACAAAGATGAGTGGGAAATGGTTAGAAGTTTAAATCCATTTAGGGGCAGGGAAAGAGTCATAGTACTCATAATGATATGATAAGTTAAGCTTCCATTAATTAATTGCTTCATACCAGACACCTACCTCTCAGAGTTCTGTTTTGACTTTATATTTTCCCATCTAAAATACTGTAATAACATAAGTAAATTATTTAAGGTTAAATAAATGGCATATGTACCATAGCAAATGTGGGTGATCCACAGCCCATGTTCTTAAATGCACAGGATACAATATCGTATACTGTCCCTCCTCAATCTTTACATAATCTTTCCGTTTGTTTTTGTTTCTCAATTTGCACTAACTGGCATAGAATTACAGCTTACCCAAGGCATCTCAGAAGGCCTTTTGTTGTTTAAGCTATGCTTATTAGGAGGGAAGGCTTGAAGGTGGGCGTTTGTTCAGATTTCCAAGCACGTTTCATATTTTTCCTCTAAAGCTTCTGAAACATATTGCTACTCACCTTTCCCAAGCAGCCTCATGTGCCTGGGGTTCTCAGCAGCCAGGACCCTGGTGTTCTAGAGGTTTAGATAGGATGTCTGACTTCCACTGAATCTGGGAACCACTCAGTACTTCTGGAAGGTGTGGGATGAGGCAAATTCATTTATTCAGGTATTATCTTCTTAGTTTGTACCATATGCCAGCACCATCCAAACACACCCCTGCTATAGATCCCGTGTGAATATAGCAGATGATTTCTGATCTGACATAACCAACATGATTACTACAATCACAAGTTTTGATGTGTTAATTCCTCTCCTTATTCAGAGAAAAATAAAACCATGTATTTTTTAAATTGTTCTCTCTATACTACTTAAAATTAACGTGTGTATCTCTCTTTGGGAAACATTGTAAAAGCTGATGTAAAATTGTACTAGACCATATGAGACCTTAAATTAGTAGGAGAAAAATCTTCTGGAGCTCTGTCTCTTTTGCCACATGTGAAGATTGCAAAAAACAAACAAAAAAATCACCACCAGCACGGAAAGAAAAAAAAAAAAAAACAAGCACATAGATTAATTAGTATACTTATTAATAATTTATCCCAATAAATACATCTTCAATCTCACTATCTCTCCATTTGGGCTGCTGCTACCCTAAGCCACATTTCTGTCCTTGCTTGTCTGGTTTATTTCACTACATATTTAAAAGGATATATGTAATTAAAAAAATCTTTTCAAAATCACATTATTTCAGTCATTTTTCCACACTGAAATGTGAATGATGTTTCAAAAATACATGTCTGGACATGTTACTCTCCTGCTCCAAATCGTTTGTTAGTTTCTCCAAGACCTTGTGGGTAAAAGTTCAATATTCCTAATATATCTATGCCCGCAACATAATGTCAGATGCCCACAAACAGCCTTCTGCCTGCAAATACAGCCTCTCCTCTTGTCACTCTCCTCTGTTGCCTGACCATACTGGACTTACTCTGATTTCTGAAACTCTTTGAATAATATTGATTCTCTTAATTTGGTGCACAATGGAGTTAACTGGAAAGACAAAGAGCTTTGGACTGAACCTAGATTTAAATTTGGCTGCACAATCTCTCTTAATTTTACTTTTTTGTAGATTTAAAATAGAGATGAGAAGATCTCATTCTCAGTGTTATTAGGAGTAAGAAAGAAGAAAACAGCCTCTTCGGTAAATGTCACTTCCTTTTAATAAAGGCACTTATTCCTCATTTACGCTGACCAAAGAATGTATTTCTGCATTGCTACTCAAAGTGTGTCCAATGGCTTCCTGGATCACAACCTCAATATCACCTGGAAGCTTCATAGAAATTAAAAACCTCAGATCCCATCCCGGGTCTGCTGAATCAAAATATGTATTTTCACAAGATTCCCAGGAGATATAGGTCCACATTAAAGTTTAGAGTACTAGGCTAAAGGTTGAGATCTTCTTTCCCTGCAGCTGGTTATTTTATTTTATTTTTTTTAAGTTACTGTGTTTTTTCCTGTGAAATTCAAATCAAGTTCTAGGGGCTGATAGAAGACGGAAACAACTCTGATTTATTCACTTTTATATCCACAGGGTTTAGAATGGGTCATGAAAGAACTGCTTTTTAAAATAATAAATGAGAAGTGGGGCCCAGAAAATAAGCAATGGTACAATTTTCACCGCCCTTAAACTATTGTTTTACTGTATGCCTGAGAGAGTCCTGGGTCATTATATGGGAGTCATACAATATTCAAAGGCACTATATATATTAAAAATCACATGACTCCAGATTAACTTTAATACAGAGCGTAAATATGTTCTTGTTTGCAGCATATATTTGGTGAAACAGATATATACACTCTGAACACACTTTCAGAATACATCTATTCAAAATCTTTAAACTACATTTTTGTTTTAGTAATGCGTCATCTTTTGTTTTTAGCAATATCTCTAATAGATCCCAGGGTGCTGTCTTCTAAATTAATAATACGTTATGATCATGGAGATATTCTGTGCTTTTTCATTATATTCTATTACATTTCTCTTCTAAGCCAGTTGTAGGTTATATTTGTGTATGTGTGCATGAGCCCCCTTGAACATGTGTGTGTTATGTTTTTAGCAGAAATCCTAGGACCTAAATCCTAGTATTTAGCAGAAATACTAAAGAATACCTTTAGTATTATAGATGTTTTCAGGGCATGTCTTATAACTGTGGGTAGCATTTTTCTTTAACATTTTGCTTAACATTTACAATTAATGTGACTTTTATGTAACATTTACATTACAATGGGAGAAATCCCTCACAAGCTTTCTGATGGGCCCAAATGACACTGGTGGCATAGTGACTAATCATGGAAAGTGGGGGTTTCTAATATCCGGGAAAAGTGGCTCAGCAGTGTGACGAGAGCAACATACTGCTTACATTTCATTCAGTCAGAATGCCCCGAGACAGGTGATTCCTAATGAATTTTTTTTTTTTTTTTAAAAGCCCTTATTAGGCTGAGTGTAATGGCTCATGCCTGTAATTGCAGTGCTTTGGGGAACCGAGGTGGAAGGATCACTTGAGGCCAGGAGTTTGAGACCAGCCTGAGCAACGTAGTGAGATTCCCGTCTCTATGAAAATAATAATTATTTTTTTAAAATTAGCTGGGCATGGTTGTGTGGACTCATGGCCTCAGCCACTTGGAAGGCTGAGGTGGGAGGATAGATTGAACCCAGGAGGTCAAGATAACAGTGGAGTTACTGCACTGCACTCTGGCCTGGGCGACAAAGTGAAACCCTGTCTCTGAAACAAAACAAAACAAAAGTAAAAGGTCCTCATGGTTTCAACTTTTTCATTTTAAATGATACATTATTACTGTATGTTTATATCTCACAATTTCAAATTGGCATAATCAAATACACAGAAAATGCTGCAGTAAGTACTATCTTTGACGTGACTATTCAGTAACTTGTTTAATTTGATAATGTGGCTAAATGATCGTTTAGCTAGTCAAACCCAATTTGGAAGCAAGTTTGGCATTTTTGAAAGCTTGCATTTTATCTCTTGGGCTATTCAAGCTCTACATTGAAGAATAACATGAGGAGTTTCACTGGGGGTGACATTGATGGCTTTTTGTTTTGTTGCATCCAAATATCTAGAGACTGCTTTTCTTAACTAGACAAAATTGTGGTTAGAAAATCCTCAATGGTCCAAGGAGAAAGAAATGATATAGTACAAACTCTTACTTTAGGTATTTTAAATCTGGAAATTATTTTACCAGGACTGAAAAAGAGTTTATGGCTTATTTTTATGAAATACAGAGTCCACATAGTTCTTAACACACATTCTAAGCCCAAAGCAAGTGTCTCTTAAGATTTGTGAATGATGAATTCAGAATTCAAAAGGTCAGTGCAGGGTTGTAAACCTACAGTCCTTTTGGCATAAAAGAAATAAGCTACTTTCAAATACTTTTCAAGGGTGCATTGACAAATAGGCCATCTATTTGTAGTGTAAGCAAAGGTCAGTGACTTAATGTGCTAAATTCAAATCATTCTTATCCTGTTCTTAAGTTGGGGTGCATCCTAGCAACAGTTCATTAATTTGCATCTAAAGATTATATGCACTTAAAGATAATAAATTTGAATTTCTCATTAAAAAATACCTGCATATACATAGGGGTGTGTGTGTGTGTGTGTGTGTGTGTGTGTGTGTGTGTGTGTGTGTTTTCTAACTTTTGTTAATTTAAACAGGAAACTCCTGGGCAATCACTCTGTATTAATAAAATGTTTACCTTTACTATTGACAGCTCTTTTTACTTTAAATGTTTCTTTACTCTTGGCACTGGATAATACAAATTTAAGTAAGTACTTGTTTTTCAGTTTTCACTTTTAATCACCACTGCGATCACAAACTGATTAATAATCAACCTTCTGTTCAAATGCCGTCCCTTACATATATTTGTTATGGAACAGAGTCGTAGAAGAACAAACTCTGCATATGTTAAACTGACCTATGACTATACTTTATTTAATATTGGCTTTTGGCAGAGTCATGTAATTGACATGGGTTTTGAATATATCAATTTTTTTGTTTTGCTTTGTTTAAGAGACTAGGGTCTCACTGTGTCACCCAGGCTGGAGTGCAGTGGCATGATTATAGCTCACTGCAGCCTCTAACTCCTGGGCTCAAGCAGTCCTCCTGCCTCAGCTTCCCAAGTAGCTGGAACTACAGGCATTTGCCACCATGTGTAGCTAAAATTTTTTAATTGTTTTATAGAGATGGGGTTGACTTCTGTTGCCCAGGCTGGCCTCCAACTCCTGACCTCAAGAGATACTGCCATCTTGACTTCCCAAAGTGGTGGGTTGCAGATGTGACCCAGTCCACCCAGTCTTGTATCAATCTATTGATTGATTTATTGATTCCCAACCTGTTAAAAAATAAGGTACAGTAAGTCCATTTGTGGATTTGTTGCAATCCCCGCTGGTAAGCTCAGTATAATGGGTATTTTCTTAAGAATCTCGAATCCATGTAGGCAAACAGCCAACCCTTTCTGAGATAGTTGAGAATGAAAATACCTAGCTCAAACCTTTTGTAGTCAGAATTTTGTTTTTGGTCATATGGTTAAGAGAAAGAGTTCTGGATTCAGGATGACTGGGTTGATACCAAAGCTACTAGATATGTAACCTCAGCCACCTTGTACACAATAGGAAACCAAGGTTCAAGATGCTTACACATAGGAAGTACATAACACAGGAGCTGACAGCAGGTAAAAACCTAAAAACAACTCTATAAGCTCTATTAAAGAATAGTCTAATGTATGTCACTTGACAAACACTTCCGCTTTTTTGTAGATGTCAGTTTTCTTCAACTTTCAGATGCCATCTTAGGCCCAAATGTGTAGGCCTCTTGGAATGCAATGTAGACAGAGAAAGGATATTTTGATGAGATGGCTTATACAACAGCACCGATAAAGAGTCCTTATATTGCCCATTTTCACAGTGTGTCTAAAATAAAGTGTGATTTCCATTTGCTCATTTAAAAGAATGCTAAACCTCTACTATTTACTCTTAGTAGGAGCATTAGTACAGCGGCCAGTGTTAGAATCAAGAGGTTACAACACTCAGTGGCTAGGGGTGCAGTCTTTGTCTCCAGGTTTAGAGTTGGAGGTGAGAAAGGCAGCAACTGAGGAGGTATAGTGCAGGAACACAATAGATGCAGTTACCCAGTACAGTCAAGAGCCGTAGATGGCACCAGCTTTCTTATCTCATGTCTTAGAGCTGTCAAGATTTCTTCATCAGAGAGCAAAACCGGCATAGTAAATGTAGCTAATACGCAACATTATGTGATAGAATTCCTATAAGTTTGCTTTTGATAGGGCCAAAAATTTGACTCTCAGATTCACAGTATTCTTTGTGAAGTGTAAAAGCTGATTAGTAGTACAAATCAAAGTACCCAAAAGATAAAATAAACTGATTCACGTCAAGAAATTTGGTTACTGTCTTATTGTTGAGACTACTTATTTTCCCCTAAGTATTTTCTGTTAATGGTACAGTAGGTGGTGTAATGAACAATGTCCTTAAAACCAGCCATGTAATATCACAGTGAGGTGTTTCATACGGCTTTTAATTTCTAGCATTCCTTAATGTAGGTCACAAAAGTACAACTATTGCATGCAAAGTGCATTTCAGTGGAACTAACTTTACCAAAGGGAAGGACTAGTTATACAAATAATATTGCAATGGAACTCTCATGTGTTTGTATGTAGTGTAGGGATAGGTATTAGTGTATCCACAGCAAGGATTTTCAAATATTTTAACCAGCCTACTCCTGTTGTTAAACAATATCTTCAACAAACATATTTGAAATTGATACACTGAGGCTTCAGTATCATGCTGTAGCCATGTTGGCCACTGGGCTCCTCATGCCGCATCTCCTGAGCATCACAACAGATCCGGCCCCAGCACAGAGTTTGACGATGCCTGGGCCGTTAGGTGCCACCTGACCCCAACATTACTCATGATTGGAATAAACAGAAAGCCTAGTTTTGAGTCACAGAACTAGTGAATAAAGTGACTTTTATGTGGAATTATTAACTAATTATTAACCTTTTGATATTTGTCTAGGAGGCATGTAACTAATTAATATTATAATTGTAGTTTTAGCATTATTTCAAATAGAATTCTAGAATTAGTTTACAAATATATATACTTATAAATATACATATGTAATGTCTATGATTCAATATTAAAAATATGTACAGTGTGTGTGTTTAGTGTAAGATCTAAGGGAGTAGAAATAAAATAATGTTTGGCAAATCAAGATCTGTATCTACTATACATATATCTATACCTATGTACCTACTATTTCCAGTTAACAGGCATACTTCTAGTTAATGTAAACCTCATACTGACTTCATGAAATATTATTACCCCTGTAGCAATATCGAAACAGAAGCTAAGAGAAGTAAAATGATTGGTCTGAAGTTACATGATGTTTAAATCACAAAGCTGGGATTCAGGTTGAGGACTGAATGACTTCAAAACCTGTACTCTTTCTACTGTACAAGGATATTGAATTACATGACAAGTGAATCAAGGCAAAATGAAAAGAGGAGAGAAATGAATATGAATGATCTCCAAGGCTAACTGGTGGAGCACTCAGATAACAGGCAATGACTCATGCAATGCCTTCTAATGTGTCTGTTGTTTTTCACTCTTTATCCTTGAAATTGTCATGAAAGGTATGAATGACAGAGTTCAATGGCAGTAATTAGCCACTTCAAATAAAAAGTGCATAAGATCTTAAATGAGACCTTTTGTAGCCATTTTTCCTCTCAAACCTTGCCATTAGCTCAGCACACCCTAGATGCCAGTCTCCAGTGTGAGTCTACATAAAATTGCCATTACTATTAAAGAGACTCATGTAGACTCACAAAAGAAATAATGGAATCTATTGAATCAAAATTATGAATCCTTTAATAGTGCCTCCTGTGACTGAGCACACTGCATTCTGCCTGTCTCTGTTGCACAGACAACAATTGTTTAAATGCTGGGTCGTTTGTGGGCATATGCTCCATCTGTCAGGTGTCATAGAAACCTAAGGATATAAAAAAGTCCTTCTACCACCTAATGGTTTTCATCTGTTGGTGAATTCAGGAGCTGACCCTTTAGAAAAATAGCTAACAAGGACACAGATCAGAGTGTTAATTTAGAAGGTGTTACAAAGACAGGAAGAAAAACTGTTTATAAATAAATCAGAAGACTTTGGAAAGGAATGGGAAGTATTGGAGATTAATGGGCTGCTGTCAGGAATACTTGGGTTCAAATATCTGTTTTCTTATTTTTTGTCTTGTGATTTAAATTATCTGCCGAAGGACCAAACCTCAATGAATGTTTTATGATTCTGCTTCTTATTAGCTTGTGTGGCTTGGAGCAGGTTACTTAACTACTCTGTAACTCAGATTTCTCATTGATTAAATGAGAAAAATAAAAATGACCTTGTGGAGGTATAATAAGGATGAAGTAATGTATGTAAAGCAATTTGAATAGTATATGGTATATAGTAGATTCTTAATATATGTTTATTGCGTTCTTCTTTCTCCATCTTTTCCTCTTTTCTCTGCTACTTTCTGACCTGATACTGGTCGGAGTCACCTTTGAAATCATAATGTTAGAGACTTTGTTTTGCTTTGTTGTTTCCTGCTTAACCAAACACCGCATGTTCTCACTCATAGGTGGGAACTGAACAATGAGATCACTTGGACTCGGGAAGGGGGACATCACACACCGGGGCCTATTATGGGGAGGGGGGAGGGGGGAGGGATTGCATTGGGAGTTATACCTGATGTAAATGACAAGTTGATGGGTGCAGCACAGCAACATGGCACAAGTATACATATGTAACAAACGTGCACGTTATGCACACGTACCCTAGAACTTAAAGTATAATAATAATTAAAAAAAAAAAAGAAATACTTCAGAAGTCAAATCATTTACGGAGTAAGTGGATATTTACTATGAGTCTTGAATTTAACATTTTATGACATACATTTCCTCAAAGGAGTAGTATATTGTGCTCTTGCAGATGAATGACCCTACTTTAAACTCCCCTTGAAATTCATGTTGCTTGATGCTTTGAAATGAGTGTGGAGTGATTCTTCTGTAATTACACATGATGCATTAATTATTTCCTAATGAGGTCTAAATAAAACAAATTATAATAGCACACTGCTTTAGCTTCTCTAAAGCCATCAAAGTCGCGTCTCTAACAGTAAAAATAATTTTTCTCCTCCCTTAGATAGCATCAATTTTGGTGAAAGGTAAGCCTTGTGCTTTTTTTTTTGCTTTTTTTTTTTTTTGAGACGGAGTCTTGTTCTGTTGCCCAGGCTGGAGTGCAGTGGCCAGATCTCGGCTCACTGCAAGCTCCGCCTCCCGGATTCACGCCATTCTCCTGCCTCAGCCTCCCTAGTAGCTGGGACTACAGGTGCCCACCACCACGCGCTATTTTTTTTTCATATTTTTAGTAGACATGGGTTGTGCTTTTGAGCTACTTGATATTTTCTGTAACGATATAGTATCCTATTGAGATTAATTTCTTGACTGGGGTAAGGAGAAACAATGAGTATCCTGACTGCCATTAGCTGATCAGTGTTCTATTAAAACAACCATAATAAGAAAAACAAAACCTTGTTTGTTCTTCTTATTTTATTCTGTCTTGTAATTTAACCAGTGTGGCCATGTCTGATAGGCTTTTGACAGTGTTGCCACCCTGTGGTCTCACCTGCTTTAGTTGGACAATGGTAGTTTTCAATTAGTGTAAGCACGGCTTCTTGGACTGCCTCAGCAATTTCTCTCACACATATATTATAATTATGTGTGCACCTCAATGTGTGAGACTATAAACATATGCTATATGATTGAATAGGAGTGCTGTCAACACTTTATTTTATGAGCGTATTAATTATGACTGAATAATAATGTGGATGCTAATACAGAGTAACACCCTCTACCTGGTTGATATTTACATTACCAACCACATCTCATTCTCAGAACAATGAATTTCAAAGTACGGAACAATTAGCAACTCTATGGAAATCCTACATTAAGAATGTCTTACAAATAATCCTCCTCAGGACAATTAACAGCTCTTTATTTAAATAGTTTTTATTTATTGATTTATTCTGCCCAAACAGGAGTCGATGCTAAAAATAGAAGGTTGAATTTTAGACTTGCAGTAACTAAAGATGACTGCATGGATAAGAAGGTTTTTAGTTTAAGTGTTTAAGTCTTTTTTTTAAAAAAAAAAAACTAATATTCATTTCTTCTGATTATGTTGTTCCATCAATCACCAAGATCCTGTATATTTATAAGTGCAATGTTTGAGTATGATGCTCTTTAACCTTCACATGAGAACACACTGATGAAAACTAGCAAGCTTATTATTTTCAACAACTTTCAGTAGTGAGTGTAGGGATCAGACGTGGGGAAGGAATTTTGTTATTAAATATCGTGTACCTGTGGATCTGGGTGAGCAGGTAACTTTGGCCTCATATTTAACTCTATAAGAGGAATAGGAATCTGCCATGGCCTCTAACAAGATGATGCGATGAGAACCTATATGCTGGGCAGACAGTAGAAGTATTATAAATAATTGTTAAAGGGTTGGGTTGCATATATCTCAACATAGACGTGAATGTTCAAAAGTCCCCAAAAATGTGTGGAAACTAAAATTGATTATTCCCTAATGGAAACATTTTGAACCACTTATTAAAAGTGGCATTGCCAAATAATACCATCTGACTTAGAGTATCAGGATTAAAATGACAACACAACAACCACGGAAAGGAATAACTTTTTGATCTCGAAGTCAGTGGTCCTCGTAGTGTGGTGCCTAGATCAACAATATTAGCATCACCCAGGAACTTCTTAGAAATGCAAGTTTTTTTATGTTCCATCCCAAAATTGCTAGAGAGGGCCCAGTGATCTGTGTTTTTACTCATGATTCTGATACTCATGATTCTGACACCTATGATTCTGATGCATGCAGAAGTTTACCCAGTTCTAAAGAGATATATATGTATATATATTTAAATATATTAGATATATTTATATATACATATATGAGAGATATATGTATTTTTATTTAAATATATATGTATATATACATATATACACATATATGTGTGTGTGTGTATATATCCTCTAGCCATGTAGATTGCCAGGGCTTCATAATAACCTCAGATAATATAAACCTCAGGATATTCTGGGCAGGGAACTTGAATATGCTAACTTTATGTTGTATATTTGACATATAGTATTTCACTTGTTATTCACAACAGTTCAAAGAGGGAGGAGTTTATTTCCTCATATCTAAAATATTCATTAAATTAAAACAAAACAAATTCGACTTTGCTGTGGTCATACACTGAAGCTTTCAGACCCATGTTTTGTAATGCCAACCCTATAATTTTTTCCCAAACATCACGCTGCTACTTTTATTGGTTATTAATGGCAAAAGTTATCAGTGATGACACTGAGGACTAAAAAGATTGAGAGTGGGTATCCATTATCAATTAATTTTAATCCAGATAATTTTTTTATACAAAAAAACACTTATTGAGTGTTTGACCAATGGTGGAATGAAAGGAGTTGAATTTGGAATGAAGACACCTGTATTCTAATCCTCAAGGTATCTCATTTCCTTCATTGTTGGAAGAATTCCCCAGGGTTGTGGGAAAGATAACATGAAGCAACATATAAGACAGCATTGATAGAGCTTAATATCATATATGAAGTATTGGTAGAAACATGACACTTAATGGATTTTATTACCTGTCAATAAGCTTTATTATTCATTTCTCAACTGTTAGAAGGTGGGCAATTATATTTTGCCAGACTGCATAAATTATTTGAATGGTTTTAACATAAGGAAAATACAAATATTTAAGGTGATGGATATCCCAAGTACAGTGAATTATTCTTTACAAATTATATGAATGTATTAAATTACCACATGTACTTTGAACTATATTAATCTATTCTCAACAAGAATAAAGTTTAAAAATACCCCACTCCTCCAAAATTGCATACATTTGTATATGATTTATAAATTTTAGAGTTTTAAAAAGACATTTATATCGTTGCCTGGATTTTATATTTCTTCCATGTGAATGAATCTACATTTCATAGCTTCTGGATCAAAAGAGCTGGACATAGCATTAGTTATAAGCATGACAAAGTGAAAGTGGCCTCGACATAGGACAGTAGTGGGAATGGTTATGAAAATCCAAGTCCCTCTCATCAATAGATCTCTAAAAAGAACTTTCATAAAAAAATTTTTCACATGTATATTATTTACATACAAATTATACATAAAAATGGCATGTCATTATCTAAAAACAATAAAGTGAAAAAAGCAGGATGCAAAATAGTGCATAAAGTACTGTTCCAGGTATAGCATAATTCTCTCTTTATGTGGCTCTTTATATAAATAATAAACAGACGTGGTTGCCTCTGGGTGGAGTGTTTTATTTTGCCCTGTATGCTTATTTAATTTGCTGTGTATTCTACAGTAAACATGAATTCCTCATATAATAATAAAAATATCTTTAGAAGGTGATTTTTTTTTCTATTTTTTTTTCTTTCTTTTGGACACCCCGGGGGTTCTGGAAGGTGATTGTTTTCTACACAAAATTTGCATGAAACATATTTAGGGATGCAGGCTGTTTACTTCTTTAAAGTGCACTACAGTATTGATTTGGTAGATAGCTAACATTTGTTATCAAAGGACTAGATTCTTTCTGTCCTGTGATTAGGAAAATCTGTCCTAAATTACTGGGGCTGTGTGCACACACAAGAGAAATTGAGACTTCATTTTATTTCGTGGACAACTTCGGCTACATATTTCATTTGTCTCTGAAGAGTTGGTTCAGAATTGATATGATCTCTAATTTTCTTTCTTTTCTCCAGATGGAGTCTTGCTCTGTCGCCCAGTCTGGAGTGCAGTGGTGCGGTCTCTGCTCACTGCAACCTCCGCCTCCCGGGTTCAAGCAATTCTCCTGCCTCAGCCTCCTTAGTAGCTGGGATCACAGGCACATGCCACCATGCCCGACTAAGTTTTGTATTTTTTAGTAGAGATGGGGTTTCACCGTGTTGGCCTGGCTGTTCATGAACTCCTGACCTCGTGATCTTCCCGCCTCAGCCTCCCAAAGTGCTGGAATTAAAGGCATGAGCCACTGCGGCCAGCCCATGACCTCAAAATCCAAAGTGCTTGGATTACCATGCCCTGCTCTTTTGCACTTTTAATGGCTCTTTTGCTGATTAATAATTTTCTAACATCATGTGTTTGGAAAATACTGGTTTACTGAGCTATGTAGAACTTCCAGATTTTATTATACAATATCAAAAAAATCATATTTTGTAACATCAGCATTTCACAGAAAAATATTTAAGTATTTAGAAGTTTCTATCTCAGGGACAGATCCAGATTTTCTGAAATTTGAATATTTTCTAGAATGCTCCGATTTTGATGTGGGTAACTATGATTGATTATCTTTAAAAGCATAAGATAGTTTTATTTATTTTAGATAAAGTATCTGCTAAATATAGAAGTCACAATAGCCATAGTTTGCTTTCAGTTGTTTTTTTCAAGAACATGAAGTTTTACGAATAAAGTGGTTAGTTCAGCTTACAAATGAAACAATCAGGCTACACTCTTGAGTCGACACTCACAGTTTGGTATGTACCAGAAGTGGTTTGTGTGTACTCCCTTTTCATCACAGATTATTACAAATGTAAGTACATAGGGCTGAGAGTTAATAAAAATATTTTTTAATGATAAAATAATCATCTTTAATGCATCAAGAGAAAAGAACACTAGAACTGAAGTCATTCTGACAACTTAATTCTTTGCATGGTGGTCTTAGGTGAATTACTGACCCTGTTATAATAAAAATATTTTTTACTGCCTGATGAAAGACACTCTTATGTGAAACTGGATTTTTTTTTTTTTTAATCCTGAGAATGAGTAATGAAGAGTTCTATGACTCTTAGTATAGTTGGTGGCACTGTGTTGATTGGTACTGAGGTGGCAGCGGTTGTACCCATCATTACATGTACATCAGTACAAATGTTAGTACAGCTCAAAAAAAAAAGGTAAATAACTTTGACCTCCTGGATGCCTGGGAAGAGTCTTAGAGATCGCCAGGGGTCTATGGACCATTCTGTGAGTCCTGCTACTCTTGACACTCCTGTTTCTTCCAGAGCTCAGGTCTAAAGTCCTGACAGAAGTAGTTCCTGTAGATGTAGGGAAGATCTTCTCACCAACCTTACAGCTTTACTTCTTGCCAGAATTGTTCAGCACTCTGTGCAAAGAAGGTTCACTATGTACAAGGTACCACTTCAGTTCACTGCATCTTTTCACTGTACTTTTACTCCTGGCCTGAGTCTGGTGAGATGGAACGTTCACACACATAACAAGCTACAACATGTGGATTTGTTACTTACAGATAGGCAGCAAGGGATAACAGAGACCTAGGATTCATGATGAGCCTATCTCCAAGGCTCAGTAATGCTGCACCGGGTGGATGAAGTCTCGTCTGTGCATGCCCTACTTGTACTGCTACCAAGGGACTCCAGAAAATAGTCTGCCTTAGGATTTATACCCTGGGGCACAGGACACACTAGGCTCAAGTGTTGAAGGACATCTTGTTTGTAGCAGAAACAGGAACAGACCCCAGGCTGTCTGGCCAGTCTTTCCATATCTCAGGATGTTGCATTCCCATCACATTCTACAGTTATTCTTGAACAGTGCAGAAGAGAAAGCAGGGAGAACTGAGTTGGTTCAAGGCCATCCAGAAAATTGTCCTGCATCCTGAAGAAAATGACCAGGTATTTTAAAAAACCTTACCTATAGATGATTGAAACTCAGCCAGCAGGAACACAGCAGCATTCCATCCTTCCATCCTCTCTCTCCAGTTCTCTCCTCCTGCTCCCACCTTGCAAGGACAGACACACACACACACACACACACACACACACACAAATAGGTAAATAATTTGTGCAATGTTGAACTGCATCAAGCCTTTATCCTGGCACAAAGTCACTTTCAAAGTACCCTCAGTTCTCACATGCAAAAATAATTAAAAATCAATTTATTTATTTAATGTCAGCACTTCATAATATGACAAAGTGAAATCTACATATTTATCATTTAAAGAAATCTTTTGGAATCTGAGTCTCCCTCTGGTGTCTCTGACAGACTTTTACATTAATAACGTGTCCCCCAATATTTTTCCTCTCCTCAAATGCACCAATATTGAAAGTAAATAACTAATATGGCAGAAAGCAAATACTCTCTCCTAACTCCTGCCAAGGTGAGCTTTTTGCCACTTTTATTCCCTCTCCTTTCCATATCTATTAGTGTCTGTGTTAGTAGTGCTGACAACTTTTCATTGCAAATAAAATTAGCATATCTAATCAATACAAAGAAGTTTAAAGAGGCCATACAATTTAATAGTGACCTGAGTTCATCAGGTCAGACACAATGTTATTATTATTATTTTATTTATTTATTTACTTATGTTTTGAGATGGAGTCTTGCTCTGTTGCCCAGGCTGGAGTGCAGGGGCACGATCTCGGTTCACTGCAACCTCTGCCTCCTGGGTTCAAGCAGTTATCCTGCCTCAGCCTCCCAAGTAGCTGGGACTTCAGGCATGCGCCACCACACCCAACTAATTTTTGTATTTTTATTAGAGACAGGGACTTCACCATGTTGGCCAGAAAGGTCTGCAACTCCTAACCTCAGGTGATCCGCCCACCTTGGCCTCCCAAAGTGCTGGGTTTATAGGCATGAGCCACGGCGCCCAGCCGACACAACATTTTTTTTTTTTTTTTTTTTTTTTTTTGAGACTGAGTCTCGCTCTGTCGCCCAGGCTGGAGTGCAGTGGCGCGATCTCTGCTCACTGTAAGCTCCGCCTCCCGGGTTCACGCCTCAGTCTCCCGAGTAGCTGGGACTACAGGCGCCCGCCACCACGCCTGGCTAATTTTTTGTATTTTTAGTAAAGACGAGGTTTCACCGTGTTAGCTAGAATGGTCTCGATTTCCTGACCTTGTGATCTTCCCACCTCGGCCGCCCAAAGTGCTGGGATTACAGGCATGAGCCACCGCGCCCGGTCGACACAACGTTTTTAATAATCAGAGTGGATGAAGAAGTCGTGAATGAACATATCCATCTATTTTTTTCTATCTCAAATATATAGAAATACTTAGAGGAAGAAATGAGATAGAGTCGAGTTTTTTCGTATATTCAGAATTATATATTGAGCATCTATTTTGTACCGAATCAGTGCCATTGTATTACTGATATTGTTGAATGTGCAGAGAAAGTTTTCATCTGTATATTTGTTAAGGGGCAGTATTAATATATGATCTCTGGAATAGGTATTTCCCATTGATAGGATCTGATTTGCAAAGTACAGCTAATAATTCTTCATCTTGTCATTGTTTTCTGCAATTGCCCGGCGCTCCCCTCCCCGCCCCGCCTCCACCTTTCTACCTCCAATTTCTAAGTTTGCTAGATTTCCCAAAAGCTTGTTCTTCTTGAAAGGAAAAGTTCTGTTCACTTCATCACTCACCTCAATCCTTAGCCTCCTCTCCACAGGGGAGTATGGGGACGTCAGACCCTGCGGTGTTAATTGGGTATTACAGATTTTCAGAGGTCACTCCCTGCCGCAGTGATGAAAATTCTTACCTTGGATTTAACTTCGCAAGACTATTATTGAGCAAACAGGGAATATGCAAAATGTATCTTTAAAAAGAAAACACTGAACATCTGGTTTTGTGAACAGTGGAGTCCTTGATTTCAGGTGCTGACTTATATTTTTTTCTGTCCCATACTTGATTCTGGTGTGCAATATTGAAACAATAAAACATGCATGTGCTTGAGAAGCAAATAGTCTTGGGTTTGAATCATTTTTTTCTATCACTTGCTACATGTGATATTGAGCAAACAATTAAATCTCAAATCTTCAGTTTCTGGAATATGTAAAATGAGAATTTTGTATGTGCCTCATAGGGTCGTGATAATTAAATGAAATAATAGACAATGAATATAATATATCTAGGATAGGGATACTCTCAATTAGTATTCTTGAAGAAATGGCTGTAGAGTCACATGAATAGATTTTCTTCTATATCTGGGTAGCTGTGGTAGCAGTATATTTTCCAAGTGTAGCCATGCAAATAGGAAGGCTGTGTCCAAATATTCACAGGCTATTTGAGTTAGAAAACATCTGAAAAGTAATTTAGTACCCCTTCTCTTATTTTACAAAGGAAGGAAGGTACAGTTAGAAAGCATACAAGGCTTACCCAAAGTCACTAGCTACTTCATCTTAAACATATCAACACGTCAACAATTCTATTACTTATATTAATTGAAAATAGTGTATTGGCTCTCTGTTGTTGCTGTGACTAATTATTACACATTTAGTGGCTTAAAATAAAACATACGTATGATCTTATAATTCTGTCAGTCAGAAGTCCAACACAGGTCTCACGGGACCAAGATAAAGGTGTCTGATTGGGTTGTGTTTCTTTTTGGCACCTCTGGGGAAAATCTGGATCCTTGCTTTGTCAGCCTTCTGGAAGACCTCACACTTTTCTTGGCTAGTGGCATCCTTCCTGCATTGTCAAAGTCAGGAAGGTTACATCTCACCGACTATTGTGCAGTCAGATCTTCTTCTGAATACAAGAGAAAAACCTTTTCTTTTAAGGATCCATGTGATTAGATTGGGTTTGCTTGAATAATCCAGAAAAAAAAAAAAATCTTCCTACCTTAAGGTGCTTGATTTAGTCGCATCTGCAAAATCTCTCTTGACAGGTAAAGCACATATTTACAAGTCTGGGAATTAGGGAATGGATACTATTCCACCTACCACACCTAGAATCATACCTATGCATAGTATCGCTGCAAACTGCAGCCATCATCTCGCATCTATAAGGTATTCGTTGATAATTACTTAGTATGCTTTACGAAGACATATGAGCTTGCTTGGGCTGCATTACCAAAATGCCACAGACTGGGTGACTTAAGCAACAGAAATTAGTTTTCTCATGGTGCTGGAGGCTAGAAGGCCAAGATCAGAGTTTCAGCAGGTTTGCTATTTTCCGAGACTTCTCTCCTTGGTTTGTGACAGCTGCCTTCTCTCTGTGTCCTGACACGGTCTTTCCTCTGTGCACTCACATCCCTGCTCTCTCCATATGGGTTCAAATTACCTCTACTTATAAAGACACCAGTCAGATTGGATGAGGAACCTAACAGCCTTATTTTAACGTAATCACTTTTGTTTAAAGGCCCTGTCTCCAAATCCTGTTACGTTGTGAGTTATTAGGGGTTAGGGCTTCAACATATGGATTCTGGTGGAAAATAATTTAGCCTATTAACAGTGGGCTTGAAAGGATTATTTTTGGTTTTGATTAGAAATGGAACAAATTACTCTATTTTCATAAAATATTACTATTATTATTAATGTAGGAGTTATACATATTTCCAACAGTTTTATTTATGTGTGAAAGATCTATTTAGTGTGAAAGAGTGAGAGGGCATCTTTGGTTTTCAGGTTTCCTTTGAAGTTTTGTTTGGTTTTTATTTTTCAGCCAAATTTCAAGTTTTGTTTGTGGAATAGAGAAGGGAGAAACCTACACATGCACACACACAAACACACCACACACTTTTCAGTGGTGCAGGCTATATTATTAGCATTTAATTAGAATGACCTGATGGCATGCTAGGCACCATTTCCAAATCTACATAATAGGTATTTTTCAGTATCCATGAGAGGTTGGTTCCAGGAGTCGCCAAGGATTCCAAAATCCACAAATGCTCAAGTTACTTATAAACACTGGCATAGGATTTGCATATAACCTATGTACATCCTCCTGTCTATTTTAAATAATCTAGATGACAAATTGAACATCTCTAATTGAAAATCTGAAATCCATAATCTCTCAAAATTCAAAACTTTTTGATTACCAAGATGATTCCACCAGTAGAAAATCTGACACCTGACTTCATGTGACTGGTGCACAAAATTATTAAAAATCTTGTATAAAATACCTTCAGGCGGTATGTATAATGTGTATATGAAACATAAATGAATTTTGAGTTTGGACTTGAGTCTCATCCCAAGATATCTCATTATGTCTATGCAAATTGTTAAAGTTTTCTAAAAATCCAAAATCTGAAACACTTCTGTTTCCAAGCATTTAGCATAAGGGATATTCAACCTGTACTTATCATATACAATAGTATATAAATGCTATGTAAATAGTTGTTACACCATATTTGTTAAGAAATTGAATGTTAGTTTTTATTGCTGTGTTTTAAAAATTGTTTTCTTTTTAAAAATATTTTCTATTTGTGGTTGTTTGAATACATGAATGCAGGACCCACGGATATGGAAGTCAAGCTATATAGGGGTAATGATATTTGAGAGAGTAGTTTTATAAAAAAGCTTTCATGTATATATTATCTGTATGATAATCTGAGAAGATTTTTGACTGTGGTGCTGATGGCCTTATTAATAACATTTGAATAAGAGGAAATTAATATTAAAACATGTAAGTGACTTGTCCAAGATCATATCTGGTCATTGCAATTCAACCCAGGTCTTTTGATTTTCACTTATCTAAAAGGAAGGATGTTTGAGAATTTCTTTAGTCATGCTCTCATTCTCTCTTTCATCCACCCATACATTCCTCAGCAAAACCATTTGTCTATCCATCCTCTTCATCCCAATTATCTCATCTATCTGATTAGCCCTTCACCTATCCATCCATCAACCTACTCATCCATTCATTGAGTAATCATGACTGAAACTTCAAAATGTGATTATTTCTGTGAAGCAGGGATTTTTGTCACAAGCTTCTGCGTTCTTCCAAAGCTTTAAATGAGACCGTTTATTGCTCAAGAAGTAGGAGTAAGCAACACAGCTAAGTTAATATCAGGCATTTTGACTCAGAAAAAAACATGATGTGCCATTGTCACCCTCCTATTTTATGGCCCAAATGAAACTCCAGTTTTATGTATGTCTGTTTTTTTTTTAACCTCAATTGCAATTCTGTTCCAAGTTCACAGCATTTTGATTGCCCCATACTCCCTTTATAAATATGGAATTTCATAGTAGATGACTGTTATTTGGTTATCTACTGTGTTCCTTCCCGCTGTGCTATTGTCGCTTATTTGAGTAACAAGATGCATCCTGTTTCGTGAGTGATTGCGATTACTGTATCAGAAATCTATCTCATATTTTCAGCTCCTATTAGTACTCTTGTTAATCAAGCTCTTTGAAACATAAAGAGCATTGATACAACATTCTCTCAGGATTTCACACTTTTTGACAGTACAATCTAATGTTCCACTGTGACTTACCGTTAGGAAAATTTTCTGAATATTGGTTATGTGTGTTAAATATCCATATCTCTGTAAGATGCACTTCTTTTGTTTGGCTGATAAACTTGGGTGTATTTTTCAGTCTTACTCTTACTTTCATCATTTATTACTTCACTGGGTTTTTGTCAAAAACTTCTCCTTTCTTTATAGAATGGATGGATATCTGTATCCATATCTATACACATATCTATATCTCTATTCATCTACCTCTCAAGAGAGAAAGAGAGAGAGAGGTGGGAGGGTTAGGGAATTCATAAAGAGATACTGTGTTGATGAAAATCAAATATGTACCAAAGCTCTTTATAGAAGAATCTCTTGTAATTAAGGTTTAACTTCCAACGCCTATGCCTGCTTTAGTGCAAAATGAGGAGTAATGCCCTGGGACAGAATAACTTGTTAGTTTTTTCCCCAGATCTATCTTTTGCGATAACATTGTGGTTCTTGCAGCCTACCCACTCATCAGTGCATCTATTGGTTTATTCATCAATTTATTTAAACCATTTAATGTGCATTGAAACATAAATGGAAGGATGGCTGAGAATCTTATTTATTTAGTCATCGCTTTATTACCATGCCCTTCAACCATGCATTCTCCAATAAAATCACTCATCCAGCCATATTCTTCCTCTTAGTTCTCTTATCAATCAATTTATTCATCCATCTATCCATCCATCCATCCATCCATCCATCCATCCATCCATCCACTCTTGGAGTTATTCACCTAAATCTCTTTTCAGTAATTGACTCACTATTACTATTCACTCGCACTCTTGCCCACTCAAGTGGCACTCACTGACCCAGTACACATCGACCACCCTCTTCCCATATCTCGGCTTATAATTATTAAGTAAACAAGAAATAAAACCTTCCAGATTTATTTTATATCATTGCTTATTTTGTGGGTACATACCAAATATGTATTTATTAAGTAACTTGCCCAATGTAAGATGTTAAGCTCAGATTTTGTCCAGATAATTTAATTCAAGAAGTTACATTCTTATTTTTACTGTAAATCAATGTTGTATATTGAATTCTAACCCAGAATATGCTGTTAGGTATACTTTTCTTGGAAAGTAATTCCAGGTTGGGCAGACTCATCATTATATTTCCTAAATTTAATCCCCGTAAGAGTCCATCCTATATGCCTTTTTATTTGAATATCATAGTTTCTGGGACATATTGTGCCTTTAACAGCATTATCTATTATCTAACGTTAATAATGACAAGAACTCTAAAGGATGGGTACTGTTATTAAAATATCTTGCAAATAAGGAAATTAGTCTTAGAGAGGTTAAATAAATTTCTCAGTATCTTTGTTCCAATCTACCTCTATTTCTTATCAGACTCTTATTCTAGATCCCATAATCTGAACACTTTTAAATCTTTGTTTGTCTTAGAGAAACATTGATTTCCAAACTCGTAAGATTTAATATTTTAATCAGACTATTATCAGCATACATAAGAAAATATGTATCCAAAGAAATGATTTCTGTTGCCACTTTTGGTGGTGACTTGGTTAAATATCGGCGTTTCCAATACAGAATGCAAAGGAAAAGAGAAAGAATATAGAATTTGAGCATTCTTGATGTATTTTTAAGACCTTTTAAAAAAATTAAATGGTCATATTTAAGTTATTTTAATTTCTGGCATAATTACAGAATTAATCCACCTAACTCTGCTTTCTCTGAATCCTATCAAAAAGGTTTCATTTGTGTGTGAGTTCTTATATAAAAAGAATTTGCTCATCATAATAACAAGTATTTCAGAATCTTAGAAATTATATGTTTTATAAAAAAATGAGGTTCGTGAACTTTATTGGAGTCTAGCTACAAGCAACGGATTTGCTATAGGGCTGACACATGTTTCCAAACCTGTACAACTGTAGTCCAGACCGAAGATTGTAGAAAATTTGCCAAGGCCATGAACATTGGCTTGGGAATTCTCCTGGGAAAAAGCTTGTCAGCCTCTCCTTGTCAAATATTCTCTCTTTGCACTTCTATTAGTTGAGTTTTTGGGTATACTGCCTTTCTATTTCTAGGTTTATTCTATTTCAAAATTTTACAGGACAGATTGGTTTACAGAAGGTGCCTAGACCATGTGGTTTCATACACATGGCTTCTAAATAAATGTATATATTATATTTCTATTGCCATTCAGGAGCAAAGTAGAGAGGCTTCTCTATTCTGTCTACTCCTCCTCTAGAGAATCAGGAGGTCTTCAGACTAACTATGCATGCTTTCCTGGGGGTCTTTGTAAAATTATGCTAAAGTGTGTAAGTTCTGGAATCTGACACAATGGATTACATCCAATTCTGTCACCTAAGTCATTCATCCGTGTAAAATCACTGACAAAGTGTAAGGCATTGAGAGATATCTTATGGAGACAAAAAGTTAGTCTTTAATGAACACTTAATATGTGCCAAGTACCATGCTGGTTGTTTGGTATAGTGATGAATAATGTACATAGAGGGCTTGCCCTTGTGGAACTTACCATTTACAAGAGTAGCACAAACAGTGCATTCCATTCTTTGACTTTTTTCCGGGTGTTCACAGCCAAAAACAGCAGTTCACTGGGGCTTGTTTTCAATTTTCTATTTCTCTGGGCACCAGTCCCCATGGCCAGGTCAAGCTGTTCGATGCTCACACCAGCAGCTGACACAGAATGCAAGGAAAGCATGTCTGAAGTATCAAATGCTACACATTTGCCTGTCATAAAATATTAAGTATTTTTCTTTCTTTTTTTTGTAGAGCAGAGGTTATTTCCAGTGTAGGATACTGTGTTCTTTTCATTTGATCAAGGATTATTTCTCCTTTAGCCTTTCACTTTGTAAGACAAATTTAAGAGTACTTTGGTATAATATGAGAATTACCTTGAGAAGTGTTTTTATTTCACAGAAATATTGTTTCCTTAGACTATGTGATCATGAGGGTCATTGCATATTCCAAACTTAATTTTAACTAAAATTTTGGGGTGTTCGTATGCTTATTGCCTAGCTTTAATTTTATGATGTAATTTGTTTCTGCAACTTGTTAAGAATGGAAGGACTGAATGAGAGAACTATATTTGGCTTATTTAGATTGACTGTAGCAGTAAAACATTTCAGCATATAAAGGCATTTTCCAAATTATGTGGTGCAGCCTGAAGCCTCCCTCTTCCCATTCCATCTACCACCATCACGTGATGCTTTATTCAGCTCCAAAGCATCAATCACAAGTGGGTGTTCAGTTCTCCCTGAAAACAATGATGGCACCTCACGGTTTCTTGAATGGTCTGTTTCACCTTTGGTAACATTCATTGTGAGATGTATGCAAGAAGGCTGAATGGAAGTTAACATGAGTCAATTTCTTTTCTTTTCTTTTCTTTTTTTTTTTGTTTTTGAGACGGAGTCTCTCTCTGTCGCCCAGACTGGAGTGCAGTGTGGCGATCTTGGCTCACTGCAAGCTCCGCCCCCGGGTTCACGCCATTCTGCTGCCTCAGCCTCCCGAGTACCTGGGACTGCAGGCGCCCGCCACCACGCCTAGCTAGGTTTTTTTTTGTTTTTTTGGTTTTTTTTTTGTATTTTTAGTAGAGACGGGGTTTCACCGTGTTAGTCAGGATGGTCTCGATCTCCTGACCTCATGATCCACCCGCCTCAGCCTCCCAGAGTGCTGGATTACAGGCGTGAGCCACCGCGGCCGGCCACATGAGTCAATTTCAAGGCTTACTCCTGATCCTTTTGGTAGTAGTTCAGAAACATGCAAAGAAGTCTTCGGCTCCTCCTTTTCTTTCTCCTTCCTACCCTTTCACTGTCCTAGTAGCCTAAACATTTGTCTGCTCTAGATTGAAGTCCTATATGCTCACCATTTTGGAGACTTAGGCCCAAAACTAGTATCATGTCAAAGTCCCTGGTCCCATCTTTGATATTGAATGGATCTGAGTTAAGGATTGTAATTCATTCACTGATAGATTGATAGCCAGCAACCCAGTTTCTCTCTCTATCCCTGACAGGTACTTTGCTAGATTTGGAGAAAATAATGCTAAGATGTAATTTGATTCAAGAATGCTAAGCTTGCTCTCCTTTCTAAGGGTGAGCAGATTCATGAAAAATTGGGATCAGTATATGACAGAGATTCATATTGCAGCGATCCCTGTCAACCTTTTTTTTTTTTTTTTTTTTTTTTTTTTTTTTTTTTCTGAGACAGAGTTTCACTCCTGTCACCCAGGTTGGAGTGCAGTGGCATGATCTCGGCTCACTGCAAGCTCCGCCTCCTGGGTTCATGCCGTTCTCCTGCCTCAGCCTCCCAAGAAGCTGGGACTTCAGGCGCCCGCCACCCCGCCCAGCTAATTTTTTGTATTTTAGTAGAGACGGGGATTCACCGTGTTAGCCAGGATGGTCTCGATCTCCTGATCTCGTGATCTGCCCGCCTTGGCCTCCCAAAGTCCTGGGATTACAGGTGTAAGCCACCGCACCCGGCCCCTGTTAACTCTTTGGGTTCTAAAAGATGTAGGTTTTCTCCCCAGTAACTTATATATTTCTTTTTATTTCTTTCTTTACTTTACTTTTTTTTTGTTTGTTTTTGCAACAGGGTCTCACTTTGTCACCTAGGTTGGAGTGCAGTGGTACAATCATGGCTCACTGCAGCCTCGACACCCAGGCTCACATCATCTTCCCACCTTGGCCTCCTGGATAGCTGGGACTACAGACATGCACCACCATGCCCGGCTAATTTTTTCTATTTTTTTGTAGATACAGGGTCTCGCTTTGTTGCTCAGGCTGGCCTTGAACTCCTGGGCTCAAGCAATCTGTCTGCCTCAGCCTCTCTAAGTGCTTGGAGTACAAGCATGAACCACCATGCCTGGCCCTTAGGTACTTGGAGAAACTTTCCCATGATGTCCTTCTTGATAGAGTGAAACTTCAAAATGAGTTCTGATGTCAGAGCTACCTGATTTTCAGATGTGGAACAATTTCCCTTGTAATTTACTCAATCCCAATCCTCATCTTATTCTAGAGGAAGAGGTAGGCAGAGTGGCCCAGTTTGATCTTCTCTGGTAACTGAGGCATAATTTGGTATTAAGATAGCTACCCACAAAGGAGAATTTAACTACTCTTGGTGCCGTTGTCCTAGGATTACTTTAGGTTCGTGAAGAATCCTGTGTGAGAGGATGAAAAAGTAATTTGCATTTTTTTCACAATCAGTATGTGCAACCTTGAGAAGGATATGAATGATATTGAAGACAAGGGTTCTTACTCTGATTTCGAAAGCAGTGATGTCTGTGTACAAGATAATTGGCATCTATCATCCATTATTCATCCATTACCCATCTGTCTATCACCTACCCATCTTTTCTTCCATCAGCCCCTTTAAAATGTCTCAATTCCCATGTTGGATGCTAAATTTGAATACATACTTGAGGAAATTCAAGGGCTCTGCATTTATCTTACCTGAGATTTTAGGGCCCTAGGACTTATTTTTCTAAATTCCTTTGTCTTCTTTTTAAAATCATTGTTTTGAAAATAAATGGAAAAATATCCTTTCTTTCCATTCCTTTATTTTCACTTTACTCCACAAATATTTACCGAGCTTCCAACAATAGGCCAGACACCTTACTAGGCAGAGGAAATACAAAGGAGAACGAAATGCAAATGATTCTTCCCTTGAAACTTTTATAGTAAAATCTTGTCTTTTAATTGGAAGGTGTTATGCAAATATATGGAAGATGATGAGGGTGTAATGGTGCTGATACACACAATTCAGCTCAATTACGTAGCAGTCCTGTTAGGATTCCTGAAATGGAAGGCTTACTTGATACTCTCTGCTCCTCCAACTAGGCTACAGTGGGTGGCCAGAGGGTTTGGGGATTCATCTGGTTGTAAACATGCCGGATCCTGGATGCTAGGCTGGCCTTGAGAATCAGAATTAAGGCAGCTTTGAGAATTGGTGTCTATGTTTTCTTTTTCCAACCTCCCCTTTCTCTTTGCTTCTATAATGTTTGCTTGCAAGCAGACATTGTAACCACTGCAATATACTACAACAAAACTATTATCATGTCACAACTTTTTGAAACCATTTATTTATGTTCTCATGTCACATTTAGTTAAATCCGAACCCTGTATCTTGGTTTCACAACTCTGTATAATGTGGCCCCTGTCTTGCTCTCTCATTCCTATTTCTTATTACCTTTCTTTTTCTCAATTCGTTGCTCTATTAGTTTCTCTCCCATACTATGCTCTCTCTCATCTCTGGATTCTCTGCGCTTGGCACACGTTTTCTCCAATGTTGAGATCTGAAGTTTTTTTTCTTTCTTTCTTTCTTCTTTTTTTCCAAGACAGAGTCTTGCTCTGTTGCTCAGGCTGGAGTGGAATGGCACGATCTAGGCTCACTGCAACCTCCACCTTCTGGGTTCAATGATTCTCCTGCCTCTGAAGTTTTAATCATTACTTCTTTGGGGTAGACTTTCTGTCCCTCTATACCCTATTTTCTGGGTTATGTAAAATTTCTGTATGCTCTCACAGCCCTCAGTTCCTTTCTTAGCATAGCCCTTAGAGCATGCGTTTGAATCCAGAAATGAACTCGAAAGCTTGTGCCATTAAGTTTGCTACTTGCAGATTATAAACTCTCTGGAAAAGTTGTGTGAAAATCTCTGAATCTCAATCATCTCATTGGTAAAATGAAGAAATGGTTTCTAGTTTGCTGTGAGAATAACATCATAAATATGAAATGTTTACCAGGTAATAAGTAGTCAACACATTAATAATAACCATAATTGTATGTATTAATTACAAATATTAACAATATATTACTATGTAGTTAATTATTAATAATATTAATATATTAAAGGCTCTATTTCCCATAAATTTTCTGTTTGTTTCGGTCTCCCACAAAATTCTGGTATTTTGAGAGCAGGGACTTTGTCTGTGTTTTTTATTACTCTACCTCCATCCCTAAGACGGAGAAGAGCATGGGGTTTATTGAATGAATGAATGTGATCTTATTGTACCACAGCCAGCTGAGTGAGTCCTACCTGCCCAGGCAGGATTGCATGTGATTCTGATCCTGCTCTGGTTAGCAGAAGCAGCCCTTGGAAGAGATGGCACTCATTCCTCTAGATCACCCTTCCCCAGCCGTTTTGGCACCAAGGACCAGTTTTGTGGACGACAATTTTTCTACGTACTGGAGAAGGTGGGATTTTGCTTTCCAGATGAAACGAATCTACCTCAGATCATCAGGCATTAGATTCTCATAAGGAGCATGCAACCTAGATCCCATGCATGTGTAGTTCCCAACAGGGTTCCTGCTCCTATGAGAATCTAATACCTCTGCTGGTCTGACAAAGGGTTCTGGGTGGATATGTTCACAGGGCAGTGTTGTTGTTATGTGAACAAAGTATAACACACTTATGTGAAGAGCAGCCGAAAAAACAGCAGCTTGTAACCATGTATCCACTCTGTGTTTTGTATGTGTCACATGAAACATTCTTAGCTCATTTTATGTTTCTAAAAAGGAAATGATTATATGGGAAGTGATTCACATAGTCCTTATCATACACGTAGTGACCCATAAAGGGTAACTAATCATAATAACTTTAAATAAGTGTATCAGCAAGTTGAAAATAACACTTTTTTTTTCTCCTTGACCTTTTTAAAAATCATTTTAAAAGCATTTTGGTTTATACCAAACAGTCCAGAGTATTTTTTAAGCAGTAATATTAGCTCACCTACTGCTCACCTCCTGCCCTGAGGCCCGGACCAGAATTAGTTCACGGCCCAGAAGTTGGGCATCCGTGTTCTAAATGATGCACGTATGTGAACATTCAGTGCACTTGGGATATCTTTGGCTCCATAGTCTCAGAGAGGGAGTTCTTAGGTGGGGTACATTGACGGGGCAGTGTTGTTGCATTAAGTGAACAGGGTATGACACACTTATATGAAGACTGACAGAAAAAGCTACAACTTGTAACCATGTATCCTGAATACTTCGGAGGGCCAGACCTGCAGCCTCGGTAACTGCTCTCTGTAAATTGCTGGTTTTGCACACCTACAGTCGTTTCTTGTATTATCAAGTTGGTCACCTGAACAAGTCATGTGCAGGTACATGACTTGAGTCATGAGTATATACATGTCTGTGTGTGTCAGTGTGTGTGATACAAATAATAGGATGAAATAAATGAATATTCATATATACAATATTCTGTTCTGAGATTATCATTGGCCCCAGGATCTGGATTTTACTTAGATAAGCTGAAAGTAAAATTTCAGAAAGCAAGAGGAAGTATATACCTCTTTTTTTTAAAAGTGCTATATGTTTAAAAGCTATTTTTGAAGGGAGTCTTGAGAATTTGCTTTCACTTACATTGGAACTGGGATTATCACAGTGTTTTCAGATAGTTGCATATGACCGAATGTGACATGAAGGAAAAATGGACACTTAATAGTGCCTCTTCTCTGTTTTAATAATTTTCAGATAGCTGGATGGTCTCAGTTTCTAAAATCAATTCTGCACATAGATGCTTTATCCCTGTCTTCTAGGCAAAGTAACTGAAACACAAATAAATGAGTGAATTTCTTCACTCATTTCTCTAACTATATAGTTCATATAGTTAGTATAGTTCATATAGTTAGAGAAACTATATAGTTAGAGAAACCGGAATCTTAGCTTTGTGTTTTGTTCTTTCAAAAATCTATGCTTTGCCGGGCACAGGGGCTCACGCCTGTAATCCCAGCACTTTGGGCGGCCGAGGTGGGTGGATCACAAGGTCAGGAGATCGAGACCACAGTGAAACCCCGTCTCTACTAAAAATACAAAAAATTAGCCAGGCGCCTTGGCAGGTGCCTGTAGTCCCAGCTACTCAGGAGGCTGAGTCAGGAGAATGGCGTGAACCCGGGAGGCGGAGCTTGCAGTGAGCTGAGATCGCACCACTGCACTCCAGCCTGGGCGACAGAGCGAGACTCTGTCTCAAAAACAACAACAACAACAACAACAAACCAAACCGAAAAAACCGATGCTTCTTTTTTATCATTAGTTACTTCCCTTAGTTATTTTTAAACACAAGGGAGCATTAAAACATAAAATTGTAATACCATTTAATAATCAGAGGCTATTGGTAATTAGAAGAAAATGTGGCACAAATAAGTTTTAACATAAATAATAATGACACGAAATGCAATAGTTTATTTGTTAATTAACAAAATTTTGTGGGCAAAAATATACATAGTGAGCCCTTCTGTGTCTCAAGAACTCTTTGTATGTGAATGGAAACTTCCATGAAGTATATATTATTCAAATTTTTTAATAAAAATGCTAATGGAAATATTAAAATGCACATAAATTAAAATGATCATAAATTAGGATTAATATCACATTAATGAATTATAATCCCACATTTATTAAGATAAAGTGGCATTTCAATATTTGTTCATGCTAATACATTTTATACAATAAATGAAAGGGATACATTTTGAGAATCAATAAATATTTGATGTAATTGTATGCTTTAACTTTAAAAAATATGCAAAGGGAAAGTAGGAGATCTAGATGCATTTGGAATCTTTGTTGCTATTTTATGTCTTTTTTATAAGCCTTTCTTTTCACTTATTGAAGGGCTTAATACAATTTAAATTGTCGAAGAAAGTGAAAGAGGCTGTTCTGAATAAAGGGAATCCCAAGAGAACACAGCGTCTTTTGAATTTCTAGGCGTTTCTTTCCACAAGACAGTTTTTTTTTTTGGAACAAATATTTGAAATCTCAGCTGGAACTATATTGGCAATTAAGTAATTGAATTAAACTGAAAATATGTACGTTGAAGTAGTACATTGCAATGGACTTGTCTTTTAAAAATTCAAATCCCCAAATATATATATTATTATTTTATTTTATGTTAATTTTTTTTAAAAAAACAGGAGAAACACCATGTATAATATCAGAATACTCCTGTCTCCTGCTTGAGAGAAAATTGTCAGAACCTTAAAACCAGGGATTCTGTTTTCCCTGGTACCTACCACAGTGTTTTAGGCAGAGTATTTGCCTGACACACAAATTCAGTAAATATTCATTGCTATGACCAAAAATGGATTTGGGTTCATGGTGAAAAGTTGTCATTTTCTGGGGTGTTCCATTTCTGGAAAAGGTACTCCTATATCCTGGCCTCAGTGTTCTTCTCTATAAAATGGGAATGATTTTTCCTGGACTAGAAGAATTGTCCAAACTAAAGGAAAAAAGGCTTTCAAAAATGTAGTATCTTAATATCAGTCAATATATTAGAATTACTTTTGTTTGTATAAATATCACAGGCAGATCTGAATTGAATTCTGAATCTACCTCACTTGAGTCTGTCAAATGTCAACCTTGGAGAGATAAATATGTGCCTTGTTCAGCATCAGTTTTCTCATGTTTCATATGAAACATTCTTAACCCAGTTTTTTTTTTTTTTTTGAGACGGAGTCTCGCTGTACTCCCAGACGGGAGTGCAGTGGCGTGATCTCGGCTCACTGCAAGCTCCGCCTCCCGGGTTCACGCCATTCTCCCGCCTCAGCCTCCCAAGTAGCTGAGACTACAGGCGCCCGCCACCACGCCCGGCTAGTTTTTTGTATTTTTAGTAGAGACGGGGTTTCACCATGTTAGCCAGGATAGTCTCGATCTCCTGACCTCGTGATCCACCTGCCTCGGCCTCCCAAAGTGCTGGGATTACAGGCTTGAGCCACCGCGCCCGGCCTCCAGTTTTTTAAATAAAAAGGAAATGATTATATGAGAAGTGATTCACCTAGTACTGGGCATACAGATATTGACCCATAAAAAGTAACTAATCATAATAATTTAAATAAATGTAATAGATTGAAAATAAAACATATATTTTTGTATTTTTCTCCTTGACCTTTTTATCATTCTAAAAGCATGTTGTTTTGTACTAAACAGGCCAGAGTACTTTTTAAGGACTGCTCTAACTTATTTAGGTGAATTTCATTATATTTTATTCTTAATTGATATCCGCACAGCTGCATACACTTTGTACAGCTACTATTAGCAGAAATTGATGATGTTGTGTAAAAAGAACCAACTTAATATTCAAAAAGGAGGTAGTTAAAAAAATAACTTTTCAGGTTACTCCATCACTAACTAATGCCATTTTTCATTTTAGCTACACACAGACCTGGATCCTGGGAGCAAAAAAATCAAGTATATCCTATCAGGTGATGGAGCTGGGACCATCTTTCAAATAAATGATGTAACTGGAGATATCCATGCTATAAAAAGACTTGACCGGGAGGAGAAGGCTGAGTATACCCTAACAGCTCAAGCAGTGGATTGGGAGACAAGCAAACCTCTGGAGCCTCCGTCTGAATTTATTATTAAAGTTCAAGACATCAATGACAACGCACCAGAGTTTCTTAATGGACCCTATCATGCTACTGTACCAGAAATGTCCATTTTGGGTATGTATGCTTCCAATTTCACAGACCTATTAAAAGTCATCTTTAAAATAGCTCCTGGCATCAAGGATCACGTATTGCTGAATAAAAGACATTTATTACCGCCTTATCTCTAATTTGCATTTCCAAATTCCCCTTTTTGGCCTAAGTTCCGCAGCTCAGTAGCTTTGGTCCCTTAGTAATAGGAACTGACGGAAGAGCAAGTTTATTAAAATAGCTTTCCTTACATGACAATACTTCAATAGGCTGAATTTGTATTCCTCTCATAGACTTGTAGTTTGAGTATTGTTACTGAGGTGGATTTATCAAGATTTGTTCTAACATGCCAAGCTAATCCTGTTGATATTTGCTTGATGTTTAATTATTTGTTTGTGTATATTCACATGCAGATGCAGCACACAGAGAAATAGAAAGTCATCTAGGCCTGTCGTCAGCCAGATACTAGGTTGCTCTGGTGGTTTGTGTCTAGGGTGGATTAGGCAGTCACGATTACCAAGGGCCTCTGTATTTGTGTCCATCTTAACATTTTTTAGGAGTGACTGCTAGTACCATTGGCCCACTCTCAATTTTTCTGAGCCATTGAAGAACCCATTACATATTACAGAGCAATCTGTATTTCAAACATGATTTTATTCTTGTTTCTTCCTCTTTGGATCTGCTTATCTATCCATAAACCTAGCCTTGATGATAAGAAACCCCTCAACCTAGACATTCTATAATAAAAGGAAGGATTTTAAAGCTTTTCCTTGTATGATAAAAGTAGTAGGGAGAATCTAAAGTTCAAAGTATAAGATTACAAAAGCCATTTTTAAAAAATGTGTAATGCATATACAAGTTTGTTTCAAATTGCATTTAAGACAGCCTATAAGGATGCACGCTATGTAGTAAAGTCACATAGGTTTGAAGCAGATGAACAAGATAAAACAAATAAACACAGGTAGAGATAAATTGGAAGCCAGAATTTGGTGAATACGGACATGTATATTCATTATTTAAAGCCCCCAAATTTAGGATTAAAGGAACTGCGAGAAAAAATAAAAAAGGAAATCTGATCAAGAACCCTGTTCACAAGTTTTATAAAATCAAATTGCTCAAGAAAATTGCAAATAAATAAAGATATGAACACCAGAGGAAGTATACAGACATATAGTGTCTTCAATAACATCTTCACTTTAGACTCAAATAAAGGCCAAGTATTGACTATGGTTTCCAAGGCTAAATTGGGTGACCATTATCAGGTATAGCACAGAATGTCCTTACCTCCCAAATGTGGTCCTGATATTTTAATTTAGCAATCCAGTGACATACTCGTGTGTGTGTGTGTGTATGTGTGTGTGTGTGTGTGTGTCTTTATAACATTACTGATGGAAATTAGTTGGAATTTAAATTTCAAATAAAGAAAAATCTTTTGTAGAATAAATGACTTAATTTGCAAGTAAGTTATTCTCATGCATTTCTGAGAAAGAGAATATCCTAGTTGCTCTCCTTGACTTGATGTGTTTTATGTTTGAATGACTTTCTCTTATTTTGTCGTGTACTCTCTAAGGTTATTTTGTTCCTCAGAGTTCTTTTTTCTTCCCCATACTACCTTGTGCTATCCCTCTTCCTCTTTCTCACCCTTCTCCATTAGTTCTCCTCCTTCATCTTCTCCTCCTCGTGTTTCTTCTTCTCTTTATCCCCTTGCCATCTCCTTTTCTCTCTCCTTCCCTCCATTGTCTTTCATGGTCACCCCTGTATCTTCAGCCGTTTGTTTAATGTGGCTGGCTGTAAAAATTATATGCCTTGCCCCATTGTTCTGCTTAAGCTGTTAATCCACATTGTCAATTGCTTTATGAACATTATCATCTGGATATTTCAAAGGCAACTCAAATTTCGCATTAAAAATCAAACTATGTACATGGATAAAGCTGGAAACCATCATCCTCAGCAAACTAATACAGGAACAGAAACCCAAACGTCGTATGTTCTCACTCATAGTGGGAGTTGAACAATGAGAATACATGGACACAGGGAAGGGAATATCACACACCGGGGCCTGTCAGGTTGTGGGGACCTAGGGGAGGAATAGCACTGGGATAAATACCTAATGTAGATGATTGATTGATGGGTGCAGCAAACCACCATAGCACATGTATACCTATGTAACAAATCTGCATATTCTGCACATGTATCCCAGAACTTAAAGTATAATTTTAAGAAATACATAGAAAAAATGACTGGACAGAATATCCCAGAATGACATTGCAGTCACTTTTGGGTAGGAAAAAAAAATCAAACTTAATTCCTTTCATGACATTTTTTTTTGTCTGTTTTCTGACTTCTTTGACTTTATCAATGAGTCCAATGCACTCTAAAATCTCATGTAAAACATGCAAGTGATACTGTTGAATCTGTTTTTACTCATTAAGCCTCACCAGTAGCCTGCCCATTTAATCCCTAATTCCAGCCACTACTGACTGCTGTGTAATCTTGATGCATCATCCCATTCCTTTCTTTTGACCACTCTCCAAAATCATATCTTAATGACCCTCACTGGATTATTGATGATCTCAGAAATTTTCCAAATAGTGTGCTGGATTCCAACCATGTTATTTCTTAGCTGACATATGTATTTATCCCAGAGGAAAAAATATCCCTTACATTTTATTGGTGTTCAGCTACTTACCCAGGGGGACTTTTCATGGTCTGGCTTCATTTCATTCTGTTCTTACCTACCTACAATATGACTTGGGTCATATCCTATTGCTGACTTTGGTTGGCAGCAAATCACAAGTGATTTCAGGTCTTCATTTGTTACTCATATATTTCTTCTGCCAAGACTCCACTTTATCTACCTCTTGTGAAAGGAGCTCTATTTTTTTTTCCTTCTTATCAAAATTACTTATTTTACTTATTTATTTATTTTTTTTGAGATGAAGTCTCATTCTGTTTCCCAGGCTGGAGTGCAATGGCACGATCTCTGCTCACTGCAAACTCCGCCTCCCTGGTTCACACAATTCTCCTGCCTCAGCCTCCTGAGTAGCTGGGATTACAGGAACATGTCACCATGCCTGGCTAATTTTTGTATTTTAAGTAGAGACATGGTTTCACCATGTTGGTCAGGCTGGTCTTGAACTCCTGACCTCGTGATCAGCCCCCTTCAGCTTCCCAAAGTGCTAGGATTACAGTTATGAACCACTGTGCCCGGCCCAAAATTGTTTCTTTATGGCTGGCTGGAATGACACTTTTCCTAGGAAAACTTCTGTGTTTTTCGCTCAGAAAGTTATCTTTCTACCATCACCACCCACACACACACATAAAAAACACATAAACAAGCAAAAACACCTCCATCTTTTCACTTCGTTTGGCTTCTGACTTACAAACAGGAACTGAGAAACTATATATTTTTCTCTTTTTTTCATGTTGTTTGGTCATTTCATTTAGGCCGGATGACTTTCTAATTCATCCTTTCATGTAGATTAGAGTAAGATGGTTTTAATGAATGATTGCTGCCCACAAAACATACAGCACACTTTATCTTAATTGTTAATAAACGTCGAATAGAGAAGCTGTTATTTTTGCCTCATTATGATTTCTACATCTTCATGCCAAGCCTATATCTATTGATTGTAAGTGTGTCAGAGGCTCTGTTTTCTGTGTATGTAAGTCATGTGTCTGATTAATATGTTGAGAAAGAAAACTGCAGAAACATCTGCAAACATCAAGTCCATTTTCAGATAAGAAAAGGATTTAAAATATATTACTAGCAGCCAGCATGATGAAACCCTGTCCCTACTAAAAATACAAAAATTAGCTCGGTGTGGTAGCGTGTGCCTGTAATCCTAGCTACTCGGGAGGCTGAGACGGGATTTGCTTGAACCTGGCAAGTGGAGGTTGCAGTGAGTGGAGATCGTGCCACTGCACTCCAGCCTGGGTGACAGTGTGAGACTCTGTCTCAAAAAAGTAAATAAATACATAAATATGTATATAAAATTAGCTATATAATGAAGTGCCTATGTCCACTTGTAAATACATACATACTTGTATATATCTCTCCATCTAAAATGTTTTTGCTAATAGACATTTAAATAATCCACACTAACATATATGTATTGTATATAGAATTCATACAGTTATGTATGTTGTATATGATACATATAATATATAAAGATATATATGATACATATATAATATATAAAGATATGTGATACATATATCATATATAATGATATATGATACATATATATAAAGAGATATAAAGATATATGATACATATATACATGATACATATATAAGAATATTTTATATACATATATGTATATATATTTTTAGCCTGTGACATGTCTTCCAAAAACCACAGGGGATGTGCTGAAGTTTCCGGTGTGAGTTTGAATCCTGGTTCTGTCCCTTATTATCAGGTTGACTATGAAGTTTAAGGAGGTTAAATTATTGCCATTTTCTTTAGCTACAAAGCAAGGATAATAATTTTTATGTTGCTTTCATTGTGTGGGACTTGCATGACAAAGTACAATGTAGAGGTATGCCAAAAAGTAAATAAGTGTTCCACAATTGGTTGTTGTTTATGGCTTTAAAATTATTTTTATTAACCTGTTTCCCACCTTACCTTTGGACCTTTCTTTATATATCGATTTGATTCATTGGATGTCTAGTGTCTGTGTGATTACAACCTCTCTGGCTAAAGGAAGCAGAGGCGGCTGCACTATTTTATTGTGAAGTGTGAATTATTCCCTTCATTTCTCATGAAGGTGAATATCTGAAAGAAGGTCAGCTACTATCTCTTTTTTCTCCCCCTTACCACTGTTCTTCCTTAGCTTGTCTCTTCCCTCCCCTCCTTCCTTCTTTCATTTTTCTCCTTTGCTGTGCCAGAAATGCCAGCACGTGCACCTGTATGCCCCGAGGAATGCCAGCAAATGCTGAGGGATTTCATTGTGCGGGAAGTGAAGAATACAATTCTAATTGAGAAATTTACCAATATTAAATTGAAATGAATGTGATGTTCAAGAACTGTCTTCCAGTTGACAGGCTGTCAAGACAAAACACACATATATATTTGCCCAAATGGCAGCCAAATTATTTTAGAAATATCTTATTTGGAAGCTGGAGACACAGTTCTTTTTTATTCTACTGTGAATTTCATGACTTGATGAGAATTCAGTTTTGTAGCAATACTGCATAAATAGAGGTATGTGAGCTTGTCTGATTTTAACTGTGGATCCCAAACTAGCGTTGCTGAAGTTGGTTTTTCAATGCAAATGCTCTACCTTTAGTAAGTTCTAGACATTTTAAATATATATTTTGATTGTTTTTGTGTATTGGGGTCAAGTGTATTTTAATTCTGATTGTTCCGTAAACCTGAGTTTGAGTAAAACGAAGTTTTTATTTGACTTTGACTTAGATTTGCAGGTTATTTGGCTCCAAATCTGACTTCTTGTGTAAATAGCATAACCCATCTAAGCCTGACTTTCTCTGTCTCTATAATGTATACAATAATCCCTGCCCCAAAGTATGTTTGGAGGAATTCAATAATTATATTTAACGTGCTACCTACTTGGCTTTTAGTTTCTTCACAACCATTTGTTTGTGACTTACTTCTACCAGTATGATTCAATAAATTGCCTGTATAATATGAATACGTTGGTTAAGGAAAAATTGCTTGACAAGACCTAACTTTATATTTCAAAATGCATATGTTGGAATGAATCCTATTTTACTCAAAAGCGTATTAGTGAAGGTTGAAATAAAGGGATGAGAAAGAGAGTAGTGTTTAAGTTGGTAGACATTATTGCATTTGTCGTGTGCACAGATATATAAAACATGACATTTGGGGTATTCTTAGTTTTCTCTGAGGTCCAGGGCTCCTGTAATGATGACCAATAAGTACTGAGAAGTTACTATATGCCAGAAGCTGTGTTAAATGCTTCTAATATACACAACAATACTATTATGTTAATATCGATATTAGTTTTTCTATTCATTATTTTTCATCAGAAAATTAGGGAAAATACTACATAATATAAAGTCAGATATTAAGTGGTTGAACTGAAATTTAAAACCAGACATCTGGTTCTACCTCCCATGGGCTTAACCAGTATGCTCTACTGATCTTTGATTATATCTCTAGATAATTCTGTTTATAAGAGCATTATGATTCTGCAGCATATTTATAGTAGTTAATGTTTTTCCAAGGTGGAAGAACTCTTGAGGTCAGCCTACTTTGCAAATTAAATTGAAGTACTGAGAGGAGAATTGGATAGGAAGTTTGAGAGACGTATTATATACTTTTGAATACAGGAAGATGAGCACTTAAAAAATGTCAGAATTATACATCACATAGAAATTAAAATAACAATAAAATTAACGAAGAGCTACGTGATAATTACTGCTAAATATATTAAAGATAAACACTAACAAGAGTAAGTTGAATGGACTCTGGGTTTCTTGGTAGCAAATGCAAAAGAGGAATGCATGCAATACCAAAAAAAATTAATTGAAATATCAGAAGAAGGTCAAGAAAATGACTGGTAAATTTATAGCTGAAAAAGGCAAATCTCAGTCTTTTCCAAGGCGGTTTCACTGAGGAGGTTATAGAATTCAGTATATGATGGGCAAGTCTCCTTGAACAACAACCTCTTAACTTCATGTGAAAATTATTAAATAATTCAGTCTTTCTCCTTGTGGGAACGATGGCTATGTTTTCCTCTTCTGGAGGAAGGCTCATAGAAAACACATCCTATTTCTCTTGTGCTATTTTGGTATCTTTGATTTAGAATACATTTAATCGTAGAGGAAAGATGCAAATGTTGTACAATTGTATTGTTTCTGAACCGTTTGAGAGTCAATTGTTGACATTTTGACCCATCACCTAAGTAGTCTTCCTGTATGAATGTTCTTCTAAGCCAACAAAATACAATCGTCAAAGTTAGGAAATTAATCTTGACACACCATTGATATCAAATACACAGACCTCATCAGATGAAACTGCAGCTGTCCCAATAACGTGCATTTTAGTAGAAGTATCATATCTAGAACTAGACTAACACAGGACTCCTTCAATCTGGAAGGGCTCTGCAGTCTTCTTCACGTACGACTTTCACACCTGACCATGGGACAATTATTTTATAGAATTTCTTAAGATTTGTCTGATGTTTCCTTAGGATTAGATACAGAATATGCATTTTTGACAAGACTATCACAGATAATGCCTTACTAATTTGTATTAGGTGGTACATGATTTTGATTTATTCCGTAATTGGTGACAATAATTTTGATCACTTTATGAAGGAAGTGTTTGCCCTGCCTCTCCATCGTAGTTTTTGTTTTCTCTTTGCACTTAACACTTTATGAAGAAATACCTAGAGACTATGTAAGTATCTTATTCCTGATGAAACTATTAACCCAAAATTTTAACATCCATTGAAGTTTCTTGGCTGAATTAATGATTACTATGGGAGCTGCCGAGTGGTGATTTTCTTAATTCCATCATTCTATCTACAGTCATTGGTTAGCATTCTTCTGCAAGTAAAATTTTCTCTTCACATTACTTTGCTTGCATATTTATTTACATTAGCTTTGACTTTTAGATTTCCATTTTATTTAATGAGTTATAACAGGTTGAGTTATTTATCCTGATGCTCAGATTATCTGACACTTGGCCATGATGTGGCCTTGGGGCTGAGTTTTGTGTCCTACTGACATGCCTCCATCATTCTTTGGGTACATTCTCACCTTTTGGCCCAACACACTGTTTGAGGGTCATTTTGTACTTTTTCTGACCCAGCCCTAGAATGAGCCATTTAGACACACAAAAAATCTGGTTCCATTTAAAGGAGAATTGTATTTACATATGAAAGTATGGGCATTAGTTGTGTTCATTGTTATTAGGATGTCAGTGTTCCCAAGCCTTCTCAGTGGACAGGGCTGACCTAAGGAATGTTTGGGAGAATGTACAAACACACACACACACACACACACACACTATATGCCAGAAGCCGTGTTAAATGCTTCTAATATACACAACAATACTATTATGTTAGTACCGATATTAGTTTTTCTATTCTTCATTATTTTTCATCAGAAAATTAGGGAAAATACTACATAATATAAAGTCAGATATTAAGTGGTTGAACTGAAATTTAAAACCAGACATCTGGTTCTACCTCCCATGGGCTTAACCAGTGTGCTCTACTGATCTTTGATTATATCTCTAGATAATTTTGTTTATAAGAGCATTATGACACACACACACACACCTACCTGTACTGGGTTGGATAGCGTTCCCCAAAACTTCATGTCCATTCAGAACCTTAGAGTATGACCTTATTTAGAAACAGCGTTTTTGCAGATGCCATTCGTTAAATTGAGGTCATACTGGATTTGACTGGGCCCTAAGTCCATTGATCGGTGTCCATCTAAAAAGGCCATGGAAAGATACAGACTCACACAGGGAAGAGGATTGTTTGAGGACAGAGGCAGAGATTGGAGTTTCGCCGCCATAGCCAGGAAGAACCAGGAGCCACACGTAGCTGGAAAGGGCCTAGAAGGATCCTTAAGGGTGGAACTGGTGTTGGATCTGACAACATCTTGATTTTGGACTCCAGACTTCTGAGAGAATAAACTCCTGTTGTAAGCAGCTCCATTTTTGGTAATTTGTCATGGCAGCCCAAGGAAACTAACATGCTATATATCTCTCCATTGAAAACTACAAGTTCAGCTCTATAACTGCATTCTAAAATGACACCTCAGGCTTCATTTTCATTTTTTTCCCCTTTCTTTAACAGTGAGGAATATATCTCTTTATTTTTGATATAGTTGTAAGTTAGTTCACCGCTTATCCTTGCAGTAACTTATCTCCATTTACTATCTCACCCATCCCCTTACTCCCCGACACAAGTATTTATCACTGTCCCACTCTTCCTCTACCTCCTGTCCTTATGTGGTATCCCAACTTGCCCAGTCAGCCACACCTTAGAGCAGCAGGTGTTCAGGCAGAAGGCAGAAGAATGGAGACAGGAAACTCCATAATACTCCGTATTTTTATTTGTCTGTATATTTCAACTGTTTCTTATATCATAGTAGATCAGTGGCAACATTTTCCGATCTGTATTCAAAACTGGTTTAGTGCAAAAAAAAGTACAAATGTATTTGATAAACACCAAATTAAAGAAAGTGAAACTGCTTTTGCTGTTTCAGTCTCTAAAGTATAACCGTATATCATAATTTGATAAATTCATATAATATACTCTTTTGGAGATTTAGACATATTGTATGCTCTTTTGGAAATTCATATTCATTTATATGACCCCAGAAACTATTTTTTCAAAAGTATCCTGCAGGCATTACAGAGTTTTACTCCACAAAAGCTCTAGAGACACATATCTAACGAGAACACATTTTTGGTTTTATGAAAGGCCACATGTTAATTTAGCATGCAGCTAAATAGTAAAATTTGCAGTTTCTAAAAAGTGAATTGTAAATTATGATGACTACAGCTTACATGAATTAGCTTGTTATTCTTGTCATTGCCCAGTACATATTTTATCCTCCGAAATAAAGAATATTTCTGAAGTAATAATTAAAGAGGCTCATTTTCATATTTTTTATTATTAAAGAAACAATTTGTGTCACATAGCCTTAAAAGATCAAAGGATGTACATACTGACAAACTGTCTTCAACCTAACACATTTCTTTTTTATAATTTATAGGTTGTGTCTTTCTTTCTCCCTCTCAGCTAGATTTTAAAAGAATTTGGCAGCACATCTCTATTTTTAAAGGAAAGATGCAAAGTGGGAAAGGGGAAAAGCATATCTTGATGGATTTGATTATATTTTTTCTTGTTTCATTCAGAGTGATGAACAAAATTGAAATTCTTTAGGAAAACATGGGTGGGAAATCATGAGGATTGAAATAAACACTTTCAAAAGAAATCTAGCTGTTCTACCTGATATGAATGACTAAGGCAGCTGTGGTTCCAAAACTCTACAATGGGATGAGGAGTCTGTAGTTTCTGTTCTGCTTGAAGAAGCTAAACTTCTGTTAGAGATATGTAGGCAGTTGATGTAATCAGTGAATCTTTTTTTTTTTAACTTTATAATGAAAGTGAAGCAGTGGCTTCTAATATGTGAATTTTTGTGCTATTCAGAGGTCTTCCTAAATGGTCTATGGTTTAGAAATTACCAGATTATCCAAAAGGGGAAATTGGTTACAGTTAATTATTAGGGGTACCTAAAATGCACTAGTCTTCCAAGAAGCGTTGAGTTATTCCTACATCATGGCTGAGAACAAGCTTTGCAAACAACAATGACAATATAAACAAGGTTTATTTGAGTAATTTTTGTGATAGAGGAGCTCCTTCATTGGATTTTATTTTAACTTTTGCTCATTTGTACTCCCTAAGTTATAATATTATGTTTTATTAAGGAATTAATTTATAACAGAAAAATACAATTAATCAATTTTATTGCCCTGTATGGGCTGCCAACGGTTTTTGGGACCTTACGTTGATACTCTCGCATCCCTGCTCTCTTCAATTTAAAAGTATTTGGTCCAAACCTCAAACTTATATATTATATGTATAAAATATATATATAAAGCTATACTAACAAATGTAGAATAGCGTAGGGAAGTTTATTACAATCTTATAGAAGCATCACTTTCAGTCATTTTGAAAACAGTTAAAATTATAGAACTGTTTGCCATAGGGCTGTCTCAGCTGTCTCAGATTCACCCTGTCTGGGGTCCCATTATCAACATAAGCTGGGTGTTTTCAGCGGACTCTTCTTTTACAATTGGTCTATGGACTTAGGAATTTCAAGTATGAATCAGAAAATCTTTGAATTATTTCTAGAAGATGAATTCTCAATCACCATCTGATAAAAATTCCTCAGAATGACATAAATCATAAGAAAATGTGATGAAAAACTTCATTTGATTTTACAAAGGGTAATATTGGTATCATTTTTGTTATATACAATAGAATATTACATAAAATATATTTGAACAATTTACAAAAATGCCTGAAATTTGAACCTACTGAAACTAAATTTAACAATCTCTTCCTCTTACCCCACCCCCAAAGGTAAACAATGTGTCACTCCTGGTGGATTGTGATTTGTTGCCTTGATTTGATTTAGAAACCTATATTTCTTAGTCATAGGCACTGATAATTTGAATTGGTGTTTCAGATGATTAAAATTAAAGAATTGGCTCAGCACTAACAATGTCTAAGTGAAGAGGCAACACTGATGATGTATCTTGATCTGTGTCTTTAAACTAGTGTCTTTAAACCAATTTATCTATATACCCATGAACCAATAGCTCCCAGGCCTGTTCACAGCAGTAGCTAATGCTGAAGTTTGATTTCCCTTTTAATTTTTTCCTGTTATATCTCTGTGCTTGCTAATTGGAATTATCTTAAACTCAATTTGATTATCCTAACGTTGTCTCTTTGTGTTCTTCAGAAATACATTTTCTACTCACTCACATCTTGGCTCTTGCTATTTCTAAATACATTGGTTTTCCTCTCTGAAAACTGCACCCTACTCTTTTTTTTTCAGAGATATATTCTATGGCCAGCATTTCAACCAAGCCTTCCCTGAGTCCTCCTGAAGAAAATAATACATCAACCACTTTCTATTCAAGTAATGTTCTGGTACTTGAAATGCTGAAAAGTGTTTTCAAATCAGTCAATCTGCACTTATCATAAGAAAAATCAAAACACTCAAGAAAAACTTTGTATTACAGATAGAGAATTGAGGAAACCAGATAAGCATCTACCTAGACAACCCCATGATACTGTTTTCTTTCTTGCCTCTTTTTGCCCTCAGATGGGAATTAATATTTCAGGATTCAACATACTTATTGATCCCAGAAGATAAAAAGGCAAATCTTCCTATTTATTCAAGCCATATGTGTGCTTAGAGTTCTGTAAATCAGAATGAACTCCCATAGTATAAATTGTTATTACATAACCATTCTAGGAAATCATGTATTAAAGGGGATTGGCAAGTAAACCTCACAGAGTTCAGACTTTGTCCGCATTCGCTGGTCAGAGAAATGAATTAACTGCATGTCAGGGCAGCTCCGAAACATATATTTGTGAAATTCTGAAGACTTGCCTGAAAATGAATGTGGGACACTTTTGTCAATATATTTTTGGTGTATGCCTCGCTTTCTCAGAACCTTGTCTCTCATGGGCGGTGGGGATTTCCTAGAGTCTCCTTGTATCCATGTGTTATTATTTCTTTAACTTTACCATTCATGTATCATGGGCTTAATAATTATACTTTCTGGATTCACTGGACTTTGAAGTTTGCCATTTGGTTTTTAGACCCAAATGCACTGATTCTTTGGTTAACAATCATAGGTTTATGAATTTAATGGCATCTTTTCTATTCTCCACACCAGTAATTTCACATGTGTATATATTTGTATATATGCATTTGATATGTTATTAGACATCATGACAAAAAGACAAAAGATAGTTACAACATGAGGCTGTAGGTGAAAATATATAGCTATGTCTCACCTGGGATCACATGGAACATATGATCTCATATACATCCCCATCCTAAGGGAATCAGTTTTCATCCCTGTGTCTGTGCTCAGAGTTTATAGTAATTCTAATCGTATTTGTGCTACTTTTTGAAGATGATTTCATTCATTTTCCTTTTGTCAGGGAGCATGACTCAAGGAGTCTTCTCTTTATTACCATGTCAGACTTTACAGATCTCATCATTGTCTATCAATTATGAATCTCGGCAAGTAATAAGACTGGTTTGAGTTCAGGAAATACATTGGGGATGGAGCAGTAGCGGGGGGATGTTCACAAAGTAAAGTTAATGCTTTTTGAAGTAAGTCTTGAAATGTCTATACATTATTCCTTCTGAAATCCAAGTGATGTTATCAGCTTAAGGCTAACATAATGACTAATTAATGTATTATTACATAGGGATTAACATTTAATGCATGGGCAAAATAATATCCTAGGCATTCTACATATTCATTCAATCTCCCAACAACCTTAGGAGGTGAATTTTATTATTCTTATTTTACAAATGAGAAAAGTAAGTTACATGATCATAAAGTAGTTTACTCATGGTCTTGTCACAGATGAGAATAGGAGCTCCCCATCAGAAAGGCAGAACCAGTAACAGGTCTACATACATAATAAAAGAGTTATTATAGGGATTAGACCTTATACGTCATGAAGCAGAGAGAGAAATCTGTGCAAAGCTGTTGCTTCTGCCTCTGGTGATGGGAAAAAAGCTGGACATGAAGTGGGAAAGACCAGGAGCACACTGAAATCCAAGAGGACCAACTAGAACCCAGGGGGACAAAGTGGAGCCTATCTATATCTGTCTCTCATACTTCAGATTCCCATGCATTGGGTAGTCTGCAGGAGAACTGGTGCCCTTTGTCATAGAGAGTCACATGTATCTGGCCTAGGACTTGGCGAACCTGAAGGTGCGAATCCTAAGAAGCTGGAGGAGCTGTGAGCCTGGATATTGCTGCATGCCAACATGGTGAACTTCCAGATCTGCTGAATCACACAAGAGCTCAGTGCCTGATGTCTTGCTCTCACTTCCTGTCTGCCTTCTTCACTTCTGCTTTCAACGTCTCATGCCAGAACTAACTAGGGCAATGTAGAGAAGGGAGTTCTAGAAACAGAATTTCAGTTTAGCTTAATTGATAGAGAATGAAGCCACAACAGATACAGTTTACTTAGTTTCTGCTCTAGGCTAGGTAGGTGTAAAACACTGTGGAGATTTTTAGAAGGGGGCATTATATATGTCAAACATGACTGTTGTACATTATATATTATATAAAGAGTATAATATCAACCAAGTATTACTAACACATTTTTTACAGAAAAAACTGTGAATACAGTAGGTCTGTGTTGGGGTCAGAATTGTGTTCCCCACAAATTCATATGTTGAACCCATAACTCTTAGTATCTCAGACTGTGATTGCATTTGGAGATGGGGCTTTTAAGGAGGTAAACAAGGTTAAATGAGGTCACGTGGTGGGCCCTAATGCTGTCTGAATGGTGTCCTTACAAAAAGAGGAAATCTGGACACACAAAGAGACATCAGGGGCACAAGTGCACAGATGGACAAGCACATGAGAAGGAAGCAAGAGGGAAGCCATCTGCAAGCCAGAGAGAGAAGGCTCAGAAGAAGCTAAGTCTGCCAGCATCTTGACCTTAGACTTCCAGCTTTCAGAATTGTGAGAAAATAGATTTCTGTGTTTAAGCCACGCAGTCTGTGGGAATTTTGTTATGGCAGCTGTATTAGTTTGTTTTCACATTGCTATAAAGAACACCACCTGAGACTAGGTAATTAACTTTAAAAAAGAGTTTTAATTGGCATGGCAGGGAGGCCTCAAGAAACTTACAATTATGGTGGAAGGCAAAGGGGAAGCAAGGCACATCTTACATGGCGACAGGTGAGAGAGAGTGGAGTGCTGCAAAGAGGAAACTTCCAAACACTTTTCAAACCATCAGCTCTTGTGAGAACTCTCATTATCATGAGAACAGTGTGGGGAAAACCGTCTCCATGATCCATGATCCAATCCCCTCCTACCAGGTCCTTCCCTCAACACATGAAGATTACAATTCGTGATGAGATTTGGGTGGGGATTCAGAGTCAAACCATATCAGCAGCCCTAGCAAACGAATACTCTTTGTGTGGTCAAGTTTACTGAATTCAGAATTACTAGAATTAAGATCCAAAACCAATCAAAGACATATTAAATCAGGTACTAGTGCTCTCCTTTCTATAACTACTGTGTCGCTGTATCAACCTGAGCTTAGGGTCTTATCTATAGATAAGATAAAAAGCAAAAATCTCTTTCCAGCTATGATTTTTTTTTTTTTTAATTAGGAAATTTTGTGCTTCAGTGCCTGGAACCTCTTTTGTTTTTTAAATCAACTTTTAAATTTTAGTATAGTTTTAGACTTATGGAAAAGTAAAATTATAAAGATAGTTTCTAAATATCTCACACCAACATTCTATTCTTGTTAATGTATTTCATTAGTATGATATATATGCTGCAATTAATGAACCAATGTTGACACAACATTTTAATTAAACTCTACAGTTTTTTTCAGAGTTTGTTTTTATTTAATGTCTTTTATTTAATGATTTTTTCAGATTTTCCTTGTTTTTGATGACCTTGACAGATGAACATGGGTCATGTATCTTTGTAGAATGCCCCTCAATTGAGAGTTGTCTGATATTTTTCTCATAATTTGACTGGGGTCACATGTTTGGGGAGGAAGACCACAGAGGTAAACGTGCCATTTTCATCATATCACAAGGGTACATACTATCAATAGGATTTATCATGGTTGATGTTGACCTTGATCAAGTGGCTGAGATATTGTTTGTCAGGTTTCTCTCTGTAAAGTTACTCCTCCCCTCTTTTTCATACTGTACCCTTTAGAAGGAAGTCACTATGTGCAGCACATACCTAAACAATAGGAAGTTATGCTTATCACCCCCCATAATTATCTACGTAATTCATGTGAATTTCTTTCACATGGTAGATTTCCTTCCTTCCCTCCCTCACTTCCTTCCTTCCTTCCTTCCTTCCTTCCTTCCTTCCTTCTTTCCTTCCTTCCTCCCTTCCTCTTCCTCCTTCCTTCCTTCCGTCCTCTTCCTCCTCCTTCTCTCCCTCCCTCCACACCTCCCTCCCTCTCCGACCTTCCTCCCCCACCTCTCTCCCTTCCTTTCTTTCATTCATGATAATGGACTCAAGTTTTTTTCTTTTTAATCTTAATACTTAGGGTTATAATTCAATATAGCTTTATTTCATTGCTCATTTTTACTCCCTAGGTAAACGGGGCCATTGAAATTCTCAGTCCCTATGTCTCTTAGGCATACCCCCAACATTTTTTAAAAATATATTTTTTAGCACTTCCTTACTTTCTTGCACTTCGAGATGCTGCAGGAACTACAAGATACTCCAGGCTCATCATTATATTTATTGCCCCAATTTTAGAATAGACCGTTTCTCCAAGGAGCCTTGCTGTCGTTGGAAATGATATGAATAGTTCCTATTGCTTTAAATACTCACCTACAATTTGTATTGTCAAGTGTTTGGATTTTAGCCATTTTAATAATAGCTCTGCAGTGGTGGCTCATTTTTATTTTAATTTTCAGTGTCCTAATAACAAACGGTGTTGATAATTGTTTTATACGTATTTGTTATTTGCATATCGTCTTTGTTGAGGTGTGTTCAGACCTGTTGTCCATTTTTAAGTTGGGATGTATGTTTGTTTTTGAGTTGTAAGATATTTTAAAAATAAAATTTCAGCTTTTATTTTAGATAAGGGGTCTGTATACAAGTTTGTTATATTGGTATATTGTATAATGCTGAGGTTTGGGGTTTGATTGATCTCATCACCCAGGTAATGAACATAGTACCTAATAAGTAGTTTTTCAGTCCTTCTTCCCTTCTCTCCCTCCTCTCTTTCAGAGTTCCTAGTGTCTATTGTTCCCATATTTGTGTCCATGTGTACCCAATATTTTGCTCCCACTTGTAAGTTGGAACCTGTGGTGTTTGTTATTTTTGTTTCTGTGTTAACATACTTAGGATGATGGCCTTCAACTACGTCCATTTTACTACAAAAGACATGACTTTGTTCTTTTTTATGGCTGCATAGTATTCTGTGGTGTATATGTACCACATTTTCTTTATCCAGTCCACCTTTGATGGGCACTTAGATTGATTCCATGTCTTTGCTATTGTGAATCGTGCTGCAATGAACATAACAAATGCGTGTGTCTTTTTTGTAGAATGATTTATTTTCCTTTGGGTATATAACCATTAATGGGATTGCTGGGTTGAATGGTACTTCTGTTTTAAGTTCTTTGATTTTTTTTTTTTTTTTTTGAAACGGAGTCTCACTCTGTTGCCCAGGCTGGAGTGCAGTGGCCGGATCTCAGCTCACTGCAAGCTCCGCCTCCCGGGTTCACGCCATTCTCCTGCCTCAGCCTCCGGAGTAGCTGGGACTACAGGCGCCCGCCGCCTCACCCGGCTAGTTTTTTGTATTTTTTAGTAGAGACGGGGTTTCACCGGGTTAGCCAGGATGGTCTTGATCTCCTGACCTCGTGATCCGCCCGTCTCGGCCTCCCAAAGTGCTGGGATTACAGGCTTGAGCCACCGCGCCCGGCCAAGTTCTTTGATTTTTAAGATTGCTTTATATATTTTAGATTCAAATTCTTTTTTTTGCAAATATTTTCTCCTGGTTTATGGCTTCTCTTTTGATTTTCCTAACAGTGTCTCTCACAGAGCAGAAGTTTTTAATTTTAATAAAGCCTAACTTTTCAATTTTTAAAAAGTGAATCTTGCTTTTGTCACTGTATCTGATGAATGAACATTTTTTAATATTCCTGTTGGCCATTTGTATGCCTTCTTTTGAGAAATGTCTATTCAAGTCTTTTACCCATTTTTAAATTGAGAGCTGTGTTTTTTTTGTTTGTTTGTTTTTGTTATTTTTTATAGTTGGTCCTTCTTTATCAAGTTGAGGAAGTTCTCCTCTGTTTCTGATCTACTGAGAGCCTTATCATGAATAAGTGTTATATTTTGTTAAATGCTCTTTGCGTATCAGCTTATATGATCATAAAGTTTTCTTCTTTACCTTGTTGATATGAGGGAATATATTGATTGATTTTTTTATTTTGAACAAGTGCTGCATTCCAAGAATAAATCCCACTTCTTTATCATGTGAGAACCTCTTTTACTTTTTCCAAATATGTTAAAAAATATTTTTACTATAGTGATAGCTAACATTAATTCAGAACTTATTCTTTTCTCAGCACACTTTTAAGTACTAATTTATAATCATTTGATTTTTATTGCATGATGTTAACACTATTATTTTTCTCAATTTGCAGATGAGGAAATAGATATATAGAGGTTAAGCAAGTTTCTGAAAATGATTATCTAATAGGTTGTAAGAAAGATTTATACTGTATATTAAGCAGTGCTTTACAATGTACATGATTATTGTATTTCTCAGATAATTTAGCATATTAAAGAAACACATTTTAATTAGTTTAACCAAAACATTGACTACAGGAGTCCTATCAACAATTCGTAAGACATTGTAAAGATATCATTCCTTTGTTATCACATAAAATAATGGCAGAAAACACAGAATGGAAAGCAATCAGTCAATTTATAGATGAACAGAAAGCAATCAGTCAATTTATAGATGAACAGAAGTACTTGAGTCAGCTCCAGTGATCACATATATAAGAGCCATCTTAAAATGCTGTCAGACCTAAATGACTTTGAGAAATGCTACACAAGAAGATTTTATCTTTCCTTTCTTCTGCTCAAAATTGGTCCTCCTACTCCTATGCTTTAAAATGTGTTCATGGACAATCTGTTTACTAAGTTATCATTATCAATGTTACCTACTTATTCCTATTGTTTGAAAGTTTGTGTGAAAAAGGGAATGAATACCGTAATGAATATCTTGTAGTCATCAACCCCCTCACCTGTTTCAAGTCTGCACTGAATGTCCAACATTCACTGAGTGTCTACCTAACTCATTCTGTGTGTATACTCTAGTTACTATGCATCTTCCTATTGTCAGTGTGAAATACCAGCAGTTAGCATATACAGGTTGCTTCTGTTCTGGGACACAGGCAGACATTCCACCAAATCTTGTTGAATTAGTCTCAACCACAGGTATTTGCCAGGAAAACTAGGAGGATGTTGAAACTGTACCTTTCCAAGTAGCTCAACATAAACATATGTGAACTTAGGAGCCATTAGGCAAACATGATCCTTTATTAAAGTAAAAAGGTAAAGCCAGGACCCACGGAGGTGGGTGGAGATGGAATAGGCAACCAAGACAAGAAAAAGTGAGAGACTGTGAAACTTCTTGTTGATTTTCTTAGTCTTTGGTTCTACAAACATACTGATCTTTAGACACTTCCCATCTCTGGCTTCAGTGATACTTCCATCTCTCTATAGAAGACAACTCAAAAAAATGGAGGGATGTATCATGTTCCTTAAAAACAAACATTTCCTGAGAAATATGAAATAGTCTCCTGGATGCCTTGGGTGACAGTGATGGCTGACTATGGGGATTCAAAGGAACTTTGGTCTGTAAGAGGATATAAAAACATCTTTCTTCCTGGCTATGTAAACAGTGTATAAAGATAACTATTTATATCCACACAGATTATATGCAGTTATTTTTATTATTTTATTATATTAATATATTATTATAATTTATTATATTACATATAATACAATTTATTATATTATATATATAAACACAAGAATAGACTATCACTCCTGTGTCTGCCTTGTGAAAGATCTTGGCTCCTTAAGGTTAGGTATGGTGTGAATGTCAGAACTATGTAGTAGATATCTTCAAACTATAATGTGAACAAACTAGACAGTTTTTTCTTCGTCTGCCATCGACTGCTGCACAGATAAAAGCAATGAGCTGAAATGTTAAATCCTTGGGAAAGTTAGAACCAGGGTAGGCGGTGGGATATCCCCTTCTACTGGGCTTATGAAAGGATCATGCATCTCCTTGAACGAGAGAAGGAATATTCTCGGTACAGTAGGAAAAAAGACTCCGTGCTGACTGCAATGTCACTCTTCCATCCATTTGTATTCACAGATCCTATTAATGGATGTCAGACAGCCTACAGTCTTCCATGCTTTGTTCCTTTTGAAATTACTATTAAAGAAAACTAGATGAACGAGACTGAAAACAAAGGGCAAAATTCTGTCCCGAGCATGTCTTCATTGTCCTTTTTCTCACCTTGACAGAATAATCTGAATAATGACAATCACCCTAGGGCTCTTTTTTTTTTGTTTTTTTTTTTTTTTTTTGGATCACTATTCCTGTGTAATTATTAGAGCTGCTGTTACCATTAAGTGACAATGAAATAATATCAAACAATTCCCATACATTTACGTATATGTAACAAGTTACAATGTCAAAATTAAATGAAAGGAGAAATACCAGTATCGGCCTTAAGAGCAGCTCTTACAGCATCTCACAGTTCTGATAAACACTATTTAAGTGCCTTGTGAAGGCCTTTTTTAGGGAGCCTGTCAGCGAAGAAAGTGAGACCATATGATGTGAATCTAGCACCAAGAGCATTAGTAACCTAGATTTCTCATGAACATAGATAGTAATTCTTGTGCTCAGGCTTTTCTACATTTTTCTTCTTGTTCCCCATACATATTTTTAAATTCTGCATTCAAGTTTAATAGCCATACAGTAAAATGCGTATATCCATAACAGCATAAGCTGAGCAGGTTTGTATAACCAGCACCCAAATAAAAATTTAGAATAGCACCATCCCCACAAAATTCATTCTGTGTCCCCTTCCAGTCACATGATTAACTGACATCCTAACTTCTAACAGCATAGATCTATTTTGCCTGCTTTGTACTCATAAACTGACGCATACACAATGTATGGTTTTGTGCCTGATTTATTCATCTCAACACCCCAAACAGGCTTGAAATTAGGTCTACCAAATTTAACAAGACATTTAAATGAATCAATGAATCTATCCATTCTTATATTCATTTATCTTGTTGATCCTGTCTACCATCCCTCCTTTTTCTTTTTTCCTTCTGGTTCTGGAAGATGACTTTAAAAATATGTGTGTTATTTTGGGTGACCTTTCCTTATGTACAGTTGACCCTTGAACAATGCTGGGGTTGGGGTACTAACCACTTACGTAGTTGAATTCCATGTATAATTTTTGACTTCCTAAATTACCAATAGCCTACTGTTGACCAGAAGTCAGTAACATAAGCAGTTAATTAACACATATTTTGTATGTTGTGCATATTGTGTATTATATAGAAGGCAGTGTTATCAAGAAAATCATAAGGGGCCAGGCATGGTGCGGTGGCTCATGCCTGTAATCCCAGCACTTTGGGATGCTGAGGTGGGTGGATCACCTGAGGTCAGGAGTTCAAGACCAGCATGGCCAACATGGTGAAACCCTGTCTCTACTAAAAATAAAAATTAGCCAGGTGTGGTGGCGCAGAGCTGTAGTCCCAGCTTCTTGGGAGGCTAAGACAGGAGAATCACTTGAACCCAGGAGGCGGAGGTTGCTGAGATCACACCGCTGCACTCCAGCCTGGGCATGGAGCGAGACACCCTCTCAAAAAAAAAAAAAAAATATCATAAGAAAGATAAAATATACTTACTATTCATTATGTGGAAATCGAGCATTACAAAGTTCTTCACCCTCATTTTCTTCATGTTGAGTAGGCTGTGAAGGAGGAGGAAGAGAAGGAGTTGGTCTTGCTGTCTCAGGGATAGCAGAGGCTGAACAAAATCCACGCGTAAGTGGACCCCACATATAAGTCAAATCTGTGTTGCTCAAAGGTCAGTTGTACCTAGCTCAAGGCAGCTAAGTGGTAACTTCCAAGTTATGGCTGTTTTTCAAGCATATCATCAATATCATCTCTTAGTTAAACCAACAGAAAACCCACACCAGTGGGATATTTTAGAGGTATCTAACCTGTTTTAATCACACTTTCTTTTTTTTTTTTCCTAACAGAAATTCACTTATTAAAACTACATTTATTTAAAAAAACTTTCTAACATTTTCTGTTCTGCTTCTTACCTTGTTTCATGTTTTTTCAACTCTCTTTTCTGTATTTTCTCTAATTGTTCTCATCAAATACACTTAATAAATATGTATTGAACACCTGCAATAACAGATAGTGAAGTCTCATAGATAAAAGCTGTCTTTGCGGATAGAAAGACTTTGTGCTTAAGAGTTCACTTTCTCGAGGTCTTGTTGCAAATCCCTGCTACTTTTCTTAGTCAGAGCATTGAATCCACTTCTTAGTTCTTTCAGATTCACCTCTAGCATTTTGATCTGGTGTCAAGTATGCCGTTAACCTACATGGGACATACCATATTAAAACAAAAACTGTTATGCTTGTTTTTATTCAAATGAATTGTGACTTAAAAAAGAAACTTTATCTATTAGTATCACTTGCTATAAGTAGAAACAAATACCAGACTTAAAAAAATGAAATCAAATGTAAAATATATATTAATATATAAGTATCATTAACTTTTATGTAGACAACGTTGGCTGCTTAAGTCGTATCCCCAAGCCTGCTAGTTGTTTGCTATATAAAGAGATATTAGCGTGTATCAGAAAGGTGTTAAACACATACAGTACTATAATAAAATTGATATATTATCTTCAGCCTAATCAGAAAAGTTAAAAGGGGAGTGAAATGGATAAAAATCTCACTACAAATTTAAAGCTGATTAATATTGATTGCTTGCATTCCTAGAGTGTCCTGCTGGTATGTTTCTCTTGTTTTGGTGGACAACATGTTATACAAAAATGCATGTTTATGTTTTGGTATATGCCAATCAAGGATACATATACTCTAAATGTTCTTTCTTAACCATACCTGCCTCCAAGGAGCACAAAGTCTGGCAGGGAGGATCACCTGCAACCTTGAGGCTTACCCAGAATGTGAAGGACCATCATAACAGAGATTATGATGACCTGTATTCCCCAGGGATGTCTGGAGGTATCACCTGGGACAGTGCTTGCTTAAGATTCACATGGAAGAATATCAATTGAAATTTCGTGTTTTCTTATGACTCAGAGCACCTGCAGCTATTTCTTTTTTCAGCTTATTTTATTTTAAGTTCAGGGGCACATGTGCAAGATGTGCAGGTTTGTTACACAGATAAACATGTGGCATGGGGGTTTGCTGTACAGATTATTTCATCACCCAGGTATTAAGCCTAGTATCCATGACTTCTCATTCCCAAGCCTCTCCTTCTTCCCACCCTTCACCCTCCAATAGGCCCCATTGTGTGTTGGTCCCCTCTGTGTGTTTATGTGTTCTCATCATCTAGCTCCCACTTGTAAGTGAGAGTATGCGGTATTTGGTTTACTGTTCTTGCATTTGTTTGCTAAGGATAACGGCCTCCAGTTCCATCCATGTTTCTGCAAAGGACATGATCTCATTCTTTTTTGTGGCACCTGCAGAGATTTCTCAAAATTTTTGGAACTGTTGAGAAGTAGGCACAAAGTGTCTCCTGCTCAAAAGTCAAGCCATATGAGTAGAACAGAGATGTGTCAACACAACTGCGGGGGCTCTGCTTCATAGCTAAAAGAGGGATATCTGCAAAATGGAAAACATTTCAACATCAGCTCTCTATTCTTAGATCTAAGCAATTCAGTACACGCAAACAATTGGCAACATATTCAAATGAGCAAACAGGCAAATGCACGGAAAGGTGTATGATTGTTTTAAATATTGGATGGGAGCTTTTACATTATATCCATCGAGTAAAACACATTTGATCAGAAGCTATTTCAAGACATCATGATTAAAGTAGTTACTGCTGTGCTTTTGGCAATGGTTAGAAAGGCAGTTTTCTTCTACAACCTCAGAGACAAGAGCCATGTTGAGGTTTGAGGAGACATTCTGCCATATTAGACACAGCATTTGCTTTGAACAGAAAATATATTCTTGATTAATTCTAAGATTTTGCCTGAATTCTTAGATAACTCGATAGTGCTTTAAGTTCTACAGAGCTTCTATTACTAAAGAAGCTGATTTAAAGGGGAAATGCTTAGATATGTGGGATCCAAGATTAGGCTTAGGAAAACTTAGAGAATATAGAAATGTGTTCCCCAGTGTCTGATTTGATGCTTCCTTGAAGCGTTCAAAGTTAAAAGCTCTGGCTTTGAAGCCAAAAGGGGTTGTATTCGTAGATCTTTCCCTAACTACTAGGTAACCATGAGAACGAATTTACCTCTCTGAATCGGAGTTTCTTTTTCTTTAAAATAAGATTTTAAAAGAAAAATTATGTGAAAGGGTAAAATGCTCTGCTTGGCATGTGATATTTCAATAAATGTCAGTTTTGCCTGGCTCTGAGGTGTTCACTATGTGTCATAGTTTACCCTGATTTACCTTAGTCAGTATGCTGCTTCTGAATCCTCTGAGCATTAATAAACATCAATGTGCATCTTCTTTTCTGATGTGTTTGCTTAGGATAAATTTTCAGAATTAAGCTAGTTCATCTGTTTAAAACAAAGGATTGATTATTCTATTACCTTTACTCTAGGCAATATCTTTATCCTTTATTTCCACGACCCCTACCCTCTCTTTCATTATTATTTTTTAATTCACTCTTCAAAATTAACATCTCATTTCTGACTTTTCCTCTGAGTTCCAGGCCTACACCTCAAACAGCTGATGTGACGTAGACATATGAGATGGAGGTAACTTTACAGCAATCAGTACATTTAACACTGAATGTACTGTTTATTGCTGTGTAACAATGTCACCACAAACTTTATGGCTATTAACAACACACACTTATTATGTCATAGTTTATGTAGGTTAGGAATCCATTCGGAAGTTCTATAGGTCTTCTGCTTCAGACTCTCATAGGCTGCAATCAAGGTTTCATCCAGGGACGAGGTCTCATCTGAGACTCAACTGGGCAAGAATCCAATTTTAAGGTATCCTGGCTGTTGGCAGCATTCAGATCTTGGTAGGTTGTTGGACTGAGGGTCTCGGTTCCTTTGCTTACTGTGTTGAGTGGCCACTCTACACACCTTGCTTCATGGCCTTTCCATCTGGCAGCTCAGAATAAGAAAACTTCCTTCTTCACAGCAGCAAGAGAGAGAATCTCTGGTGTGACGGACACAATCTCATGTAACATGATCATGTCCACACAGTTACATTAAACCTGGCCTCTTGCTGAGTTTTATTGATTCAAAGCATGTCACAGGTCTGGTCCTTCTTGATCCACTCACCTCTGATTCCACAGTAGTAAGAGTGGTATTTTCAAAACATGGTTTTGGACATGGCATCTCCATCAACACCTTCCTGTTGCTCTTAGAAATAAATGTGGATGGATGTGAATCATTTTATAATAAATACAAACCATCTTCTACTTCTCCACTGTGAAGTCATTTCTCACCATTCTAGGGCTAAAGACTATATTATTTCAGTTGGACCTCTGACCACCCTCCACAGTGGTCTTCTTGATCATGACAAGTTCCAGCTTAATGAGCTTCAGTGTTTCTCCATTGCGTTCTGGATATAGTTCAAAATTTACAACGTGGCCGATAATGCTCAGCATGAGTAAATCATGCCAGCGTCCTCCCATCTTATCACTGCCTCATAGATTTGCTTTCTGTCCCTTGAGTGTGAAGGCTTCAGAACTTCCATATATGCAACTGACGTGGCCTAGACAACTCTAACTTTTATTTACCCTTCCAACTTCCAAGTATCATTGCTTACTCCAGGTCTGTTAAAACGTCATATTATGTGACCGGGCATGGTGGCTCATGCCTGTAATCCCAGCACTTTGGGGGGCCAAGGCAGGCAAATCACAAAGTTAGGAGTTTGAGACCAGTCCAGCCAATATGGTGAAACCCTGTCTCTACTAAAAATAAAAAAACTATTTGCCCAGGTGTGGTGGCGGGCACCTGTAGTTCCAGCTACTCAGGAGGCTGAGACAGGAGAATCACTTGAACCCAGAAGGCGGAGGTTGCAGTGAGCTGAGATGGCACCACTGCACTCCAGCCTGGGTGACAAAGCAAGACTGTCTCAAAAATAAATAAATAAATAAACCCCCAATATTCTTCCGGATTTTCCTTCATACATTTAATTGATCTATTAATCACTGTGTTGCTATATGCACTCTCCCATAAGGTCTCTGCAGGTGAAACTTGTGCTTATATTGTTCCTTGTTGTTTTTCAGGGCCTGTCACAGGACTAGCTGAATGCATGGCAGACATCTCAGCAAATATGTAGTAGATGAAAGGAGGGTAGAACTAAGAAAATGAGCAACGTTCTCTCTGAGGATTTGAATTGCAGTTAGGAAACAGGCAAAAGAACTTCCTGCCAAAAGGTCAGGTGGGATGGAAGAGGTTCAGCCAAGACCGGGGCACAGAGCAGTTTGTGAGGATGATGACAGGGAACAGGTGCAAATCATAGCATTCATGGAACCCAGTGTTGAAGCCGATTTCCGGGTCTTACATGAGGCATTTTGGTGTTGGAATGTTAACTGGATCTGCATTGCCTTCCAGAGTGGCAAGGCCGCTGATCCTGAAATGTGACAAATAGGGAATTTCTTCTAGATGATATGTATCTTCAGTCTTTCTACATGAACCAAATAGATTCAGAAATGAAGAAAGTGCTAGCAGTTTAATTGAGAAAGTGTTCATGGCCTTTCTAATTTGTTTTTCTTTAGCTATCCAAATTTCTCCTTGCTATTTAAGAAGAATTCACTTTACACAAGAACATTCTTTTACTTGATGATTCAATATAAGTAATTTTTTAAAAAATTTTTTGTCATCAGAGGTAAGAGCATAATGGAAAGCATGAGAATAATAACTTAGCAGTCAGCCTACCTTCGAGGAAACTCATTTGTGTGGGATTTAGACAATGAAATATGAGAGTCACATCTTTTATTTTTTTCGTGTCATTATAAACTTAGGCAGGACATGGGGGCAAATAAGTGAATATTACTCAGATAGAAGGGATCAAATCTTCGAGTAATAGCTTAAAATAGCCTATTATAAAGTAGAATTTATTGCTTAACATGGTGCGTTAAATGGAAACTCACGTGAGGCAGCAGACAGCATGTGGTCTGGAGAGTGAATTGTGGATCATGGAGGCCGCTCATTAAATATGCAAATCCAACTGTGTAAATTTCCTTCTCTGCACATCCTACTGATTATTTTTAAAATGGTTTTTAACTATTATTTACAGAACTAATGTGCCTGCAGCAAATGACACCTAGTGGATATTCAATAAGTGTTAGTCCATAAATAATAATATCATATATAAAATACCCAGGCTAGTGTCTTGCATGAAATAGGTACTCGGTAAATCTATATTATTATTATCAACATCATCATCATCATCATTATTCCTACTGTGGACCAACACTACACTGGGCAGTTTCATCTGATTTGATTTCTATGAAAAGCCTATCAGGAAGTTTTTTTGTTTTGTTTTGCTTTTACTAAGAAAATACAGTTAAGTAACTGTCTTGAGAATCTCACAGCAAATATGCAGCCAGGCTGAGCTTTGACTCTATCCATTCTTACCATAAGCCTTTCCATAGAACAAAATCATGATGCTATACCTCCAGGTGGAGCACACCATTGCATACTAAGTACATGAATTATTTTTTCAAGATAACAACCACTTTTAAGTTAGGGATGACTTCATTCATTTCTCATTCACTCACATCAGACTGAAGCCTGCGAAGCTATGTTAAAATACCTTAAGCCAGGCAAAGAAATCCGAAGTACTCCTTCTATTTGGTCATAACTTATACAAGGTACTTCTTGGCCATCTTATTAAGGATGCCTTTAGCAGGGATGGAAAGTGGAATTTATTACTCAGTTTTCTATCCTTCTCTAACACTTAACAGCTAAACACAAAATAAGTATTCAAAGAGATGTTCAAACTCTTCTAATATTTGTCTAGATGGTCAGTTCTGTGAACACAGGACCATTACTCATATATCTTTGGTATGGTGTTTGCAGGAGTGACTTGCACACAGCAACCACTAATACATATTTTTCCTTGTGTGCAATTTTTCAACTATGACAAAGTTAAACTTTTGAGAGCTTCATTCAAGTTCCCTTTCTTTTTAGTTTTTAACTTACTGTTTATGAATGTGGGCTATCGAAGGTTCTAAAAATATTTCTCTTAATCCTTGAAGGAAACAAAATTCTCTAACTTTTTTTCCCTCTTGCATTCATTTTCTTTTTCTTTCTCTCACACACAGACACACACATATTCTCTCTCTTCATTCTCTCTTATTTCTATATGTTGCAATATATGAATGTTTGTGTGTGAATTTGTGTGACATATACTGTCTAAGTTGGAAAGAAAATGTTGCTTTCTTTCCAAATCAAAGAGAAAAATGTGTAGAGTCTGGAACTACCACAAAAATAGCTGCCTTGACTCACAATGTCTCTACTCTGAAATATAAATTTTATCCTGAAGGGAATTCTCTTTTCTGTCTCAAGTAGGCTTCTCTCCATATATACACGCATAATGAAATATGTGGAAATTCTAAAGTCTTCATAGGAACCTGAGAGATCATTAATCTTGTATTATCTTGGCAAAAATGGAGATGAGAAATTATTTATGTTGTGAGCTCTGATTCAAGGTAATTCAAGTTCCAAAGGATTGAATTCCAGCAAATGCCTAGGAAGCTTCTTTTTTTTTTTTTTTTTTTTTAAGAATTCCATATTACCCAATTTATTTTCTTATGAATTTGTCAGTTCCAAGTATAATATACAGCATTTAATAGTCTTGTTCTAAGATGATGAAGCTTCTTTTTTTTTTTTTTTTTTTTTTTAAGAATTCCATATTACCCAATTTATTTTCTTATGAATTTGTCAGTTCCAAGTATAATATACAGCATTTAATAGTCTTGTTCTAAGATGATGAAACAGTGTCTTTATGGTGATGTTTAAAGTAATTGTGCTTGATTTCAATGGGTCTTATGAATGTAGTGGTCTCTGTAAAAAGAATAAAAAATCATGCTGGTAACACAGATTGAGGTTAAAGGAAATGACACCTAATGTGTTGGTACAGTTATTTCACAATTATCTTTCAGGATTTCTTAAAGTTTGCATGAGATTTTCATATGTTATATGATAGTATTGTATATCTTTGTTCCCAATTCGTTCTCCATGATGGTACAGTGAAGTGGGTAAAGCAAGTAAGTAAATTAGACTCAGAGATTTAGTGACTTGCTTTAAGGCTGTAATTTCTACCTCTTATTGACTATGAGACCCACATATGCTGATCCCTATACCAAATGTGCTTTCCATTAAATCTAGGATAATGCTTAGATTTGAAATAAGGGAGAAAGGACAGACATAAATGGAAAGTTGAGATTAATTTGTTCTTGGTGATTGTTCAGTAAATATTCATTTAATAAGGAGAGCATCATTACTGTAAGGATGCATGTATAAGAGGATTCTTTTGTATAGTCAGTATCTCACAGTGCTTGTTTCTTTTTTTGCCTCCTGAACAAGACTGGGAAGAGAAATGAGCTAAACCCATGCAAGCAGAGGCCTTCTTCCTGATAATGGATTAAAGCATGCTTAGACCTAGTTTCCAACTGTATTTGAAAACTGTCATGCAAGCAAATGTCCAGGGGTCTTAGTATTAGTCATTCAAAGCTCAGAATTACGAGTGCCTTATATAATGAATGAGAAGGAGGAAGTTGATTTCAAGAACCAGAAGTCTTTTAATCAAATATAGAGGACTAGGAAACAGCAACTCTCAGCTGTTAAAGGATTTGTGAAATTGCCTGCCTGGAAATTTACGCGTATTTCATTCTTGTTCAGAATTTAACAAAGTACATATTTATAATGACTATGTTTATGATGTATTAATTTTGGATAAAAAATATATACAATTAGCATGAAGACTATATTGCATTCTACATTTCTTAATTTACTATCCTAAAGAAAGAAAACCTGGCCGGGCACTGTGGCTTACGCCTGTAATCCCAGCACTTTGGGAGGCCAAGTTGGGTGGATCATGAGGTCAGGAGATCGAGACCATCCTGGCCAAAATGGTGAAACCCTGTCTCTACTAAAAATACAAAAATTAGCTGGGCGTGGTGGTGGGTGCCTGTAGTCCCTGCTACTCGGGAGACTGAGGCAGGAGACTTGCTTGAACATGGGAAGCAGAGGTTGCAGTGAGCCGAGATGGCACCACTGCACTCCAGCCTGGACTACAGAGTGAGACTCCGTCTTGGCGGGTGGCGGGGGAGAAGAAAAGAAAACCTAACTATTTTGGTCACAATATCTTACTATTTGGTGGCAAGATACCATAATGATGGAAAGCCTTGGATGAAAACAGGGAGATTTATGAGTTATAGGCTTACTGATAATTTCATGATGTAGCACATATTAACAGGTTAAAATGCATACCTGGATGTACACCTTGCATGGTACTTTCTGTGCACCCTGAAACATATATAAGTTAGGAAAACTTTTCAGTTAACTTTTCTATAAAATTAGAAACTTTGTAATTATCTTACCTCACTCAGAAGGTTGTAAAGTTATAAAAAGAAGTGAAAGCATTATATAACACATTGTATTCGTGGCTTCTTTTTAGGTCGTAGATGCCTCTGTTGATTCGATATAATAGTCCTGTTCCTGCTCATGGAGTGCACTGGTTCTTCAACTTGAGTGTATGTCAGAATTACCTGGAGGACCAGTTAAAGTGTAGCTTCTGGGTCTCGCTCTCAGAGTTTGTAATTCAGGTGATGTTCATATTGCTGGTCTGGAGACCATACTTGGAATACCACTTGCTTAGTGGGTCATTGTAATGTTCTGTTTCTCTACATGGAGTCCATGGTAGTATTCCAGAGGATTCTAAAAACAGTAAGAGCCGTGATACAACCTTCTGAGGTGTTACCAGAACATTTGCAAAGCTAGTTTATGTGGGGAAAAAAAAGTAATGTTGATATATTAGGGAATTAAATGCAGAAGCTGCATGGTATATTCTGGGAAAAATGCAAGACCTCAGAGTTGTTCCAAATGTATAATTATTGGCTTCTCCCTGTGAAATGTGTCATCGAATAGGACTTCCTAACTTGCTAGAGCTTTTCAAATGTTTCCACCAAAGATTTTTAAAATTAGAAGCTCTGTCATGGTAAGTTTCATGCCTATTTGCCTAATCTTGAATCCCCAGATTCAAGCACTCTGTCTTGCAAAAACAGAGCTTCAACCATCTATGTGGTCTTAGGAAAGATTCCTTTTGTTTGACCTCTCCGTATCTATTCGGTTGGTGCAAAAGTGATTGCAGTTTTTGCCACTGAAAGTAATGGCAATGACTGCAATTACTTTTGCACCAACCTAATAGTTGCCTCACAGGTAAAAAAGCAACAATAATGGAACCACTTTTTTGGATTGAGTGAGATAATCTAAACTGGGGCTGTTGTATTGATACATTTAGAGATAATATTTGAAAATATTTACTGAATACAGGTGCTTGGGCCTTATGATAGGATTATACCTCAATAAACTTACAGTAAGTTGAAAATATCATAAGCAGAAAATACATTTAATATACCTAACCTACTGTACCTAACACCAGAGCTCAGCCTAGAACTTCTTTCAAATGTTTGAAATTTTATTTATTTAAAAATTTTTTGTGAGTACATAGTAGGTATATATATTTTGGGGGGGGTACATGAGATGAGAACTCTTATATTAGCCTACAGTTGGGCAAAATCATCTGGTACCACAGGGCATTGTAGAGTTTTGTTTGTCTGTTTGTTTGTTTTGAGATGGAGTCCCACTCTGTCTCCCCAGGCTGGAGTGCAATGGCGTGATCTTGGCTCACTACAACCTCCGCCTCCCGGGTTCAAGCAATTCTCCTGCCTCAGTCTCCTGAGTAGTTGGGATTACAGGTGTGCACCACCATCCCCAGCTAATTTTTGTATTTTTAGTAGAGATAGGGTTTTACTATGTTGATCAGGCTGATCTTGAACTCCTGACCTCAGGTGATCCACTTGTCTTGGCCACCCAAAGTGCTAGGATTACAGGCATGAGCCACCTCACCTGGAGTAAGCCACCACACCTGGTTGTTTAGCTTCACAATGGCATGACTGGCAGGGAGCTGCTGTTCACTCCCTCAGCCCAGCATTGAAAAAGAGTGTTATATCACATATCACTAGCTCAGGAAAAAAATCAAAATTCAAAAATGAAATAGTTTCTACCGACTGCAGATCACTTTCCCACCATCATAAAGGTCAAAAATTCTTAAGCTGACCCATTGTGAGTCAGGGACTGTCTGTGTAGTAAACGTATTTGTGAGCTTCCTCTGTGCCACATAACAATTTAATCACTAGTTAATTAGTAATGTTAATTATTACGAGTTGATGTATATTATTCTGTGTTCAGTTCTTCATGTGGGGGCCTGGGAATCTTTATGTTGAACCAGCTTACAGTGTGCTGCTTCATAAGTAGCCTGTGTGGTCCACAATTTAGAAAACACTGCTATAGATGTTTTTATTCCTTTCAGAGACAAAGATATTCTGGGGGATATGCCACCAAATAAAGGTGGTTGAAAAAAATTCAGCCTACTTTAGGCTTGTTTATGTAAATTAAGAGTCTACAGGACACAGGTGCTTATCAAAATAATTAATCTTTTTATTATTCATATAATATTAACAACTATATTTTTCATGCATTTCTATGAATACAGACACACATTCACACAAGACACACGTTAACTAGAGGGAATTAGACAAGAATCATAGAAGTACTACAAAATATAGGTTTAAATACTCACAAAAATAAACTTTAAGCTGTTATCTTTCACAATTTTCCAGGCTGTTCTGAGGGTGTTTCAGTGCTTGACCCCCCCATCTGTCCTAAATTGTAACTGACTGCTCTTTAGAATGCAGGTGCTAATTAACTTCTTAACACTTCTTTGTATCATCCTAAACGCCCAGCCTTCTCACTTCTGTGCCTTCTGAAGTGTCTCTTTGAGTTGTGTGGTTAAAGAGGTGTATTTCCCATAGTGAATACATACTACTTTTGTAACGTAAACCAAAAATAAAATTCTAAGTCCCCCCAACCATGAGTCCCTGCCCTCCTCTTGGCCAAGGGCATTCCAAAGTTAACCTGAAAAAGCTAGTTCGGGCTGTGATGGAAATGGGGAGCTGGACAGGACTCTTTATGCCCTCCTCCCTTTTGGAATTACTGTTAGAACAGACTCCTTTGAGTCTTATGAGAAACATTCGCAATGTATTCTCTCTGAAGCCTGCTACCTGGAAGCTTCATCTGCGTGATAAAACTTTGGTCCCTACAACCACTTGAAGTAATCCAGGCATTCTTTTGTATTGATAATATCTCCTTCAACCAATTGTCAATCAGAAAAATTTTAAATCTACCTATGACCTAGAAGCCATCATTTTGAGTTGTTTCACCTTACCAGATTGAACCAGTGTACATTTTACATGTATTGATTGATGTCTCCTGTCTCCATAAAATTCATAGAACCAACCTGTATCCCAACTACCTTGGGCACATGTTATCAGGACCTCCTGAGGCTGTGTCATGGATGTGACCTTAACCTTGGTAAAATAAACTTTCTAAATTGATTGTGACCTGTCTCAGATACTTTTGGTTTACTGTAATTAAAAACTTGAGATGACATAATGCTTTTAAAAGGATGTAAGGATCTTTCCCTCTGTCCTAAATCACAATGAGCTCTTTTCCTTGGGTCAATATGTGAAGTAGATTCCTGCCCTGAACCTCTGAGATTCCAAGTTGATTTCCGTTGAGTCAGGCCCAGAGATTTGCATTATAAACACGACTTCTCAGGGTTTTCTAGTCCTGGTGGAGAAACCATTCATGCAGAGCAGAGTTCTTCTCACACTGGATGGATATACTGCTCTGTTTTCTGACATATTGTGCTTTGTTTGATGGTTTCAAAATATGTACAGTGAGTGTCTCCACATTCTGATTTTCAGGTAGCTACTGATTTCTGGTTTTGTTTTTTGTTTTTTTTTTTGGCTTATAGAACAATAGAGCATAGCAATTAAGTACATGTAATTTAGTGTTAGTCAGAACTAGCTTCTGGCTGCAGACCCCACATCTGTTGATTATTGGGACCCAGGCCAGTGGCCTCAACATTTTAGCTTTTTGTTGTTGTTGTTTTGAACAATTAATGTTTTCTCACATTTCCCATCGGCTGTTTTCATTTTGTGTATCCTATTTTATGTTCACCTTCAAAAATACAGTATTATTATTATTATAAAGATCATCAATGATGTTCTAAATGCTTCTTAAATAAATATTTGTTTGTTACATCAGACTCTAACACAAAAACATTTGCCCATTTTTTGAATTTTCTCTTTAAGATCTTTAGGTAGGCTGGGCACAGTGGCTCACATCTGTAATCCCAGCACTTTGGAAGGCCAAGGTGAGAGGATTGCCTCAGTCTGAGAGTTCAAGACCAGATCCTGTCTCTATTAAAAAAAAAAAAAAAAAATTTCTGCCATGGTGGGATTACACACCTGTAATCCCAGCTACTTGGGAGGCTGAGGTGGGAGGATTGCTTGAGCCTGGGAGGTCGAGGCTGCAGTGAGTTGTTAGGGTACCTCTGCACTCAGCTTGGATAACAGAGTGAGTCCTGTCTCAAAAAAAGGAAAAAGATACTCATCGTATGATTGTGTGTGTATATGTGTGTGCGCATATATGTATGTGTGTGTGTGTGTGCGTTTTCCTGGCTGTACTAATTATTGGGGTATTTGCTCTTATAACTATGCCACAAATGTCTATACAAAAAGATGAATGAATTAAAAACATTTATTGAGTACTTATTTATGCCTATCCATTTTTGGAAATCTAAAAGTGATTTGAATATAATTTAGTCTCATTGAAGTCTAAATAAGATAATTATATCAAGTAAATAAGTACTTGTACCAGAAACATAGAAGTTCCTTTATATTTGATGATAATTATTAGTATTCTAGTTACAGACTAATATTTGACAGTAAAACAGGCAATTGACAATGGATTAGAAAAGGAGATTCAAATAATGTGGCACACTCTTGAAATTTAGTGGGTTTCAGCATAAAGAACCCCAACCATCTTGGGCATGTGTTGTCAGGACCTCTGGAGGCTGTGTCACGGGTATGCTCTTAACCTTGGCAAAATGAACTTTCTAAAGTGATTGAGACCTGTTTCAAATACTTTTGGTTTACAGTAATTAAAAACTTGAAATAACATACTACTTTTGGGGAAATCCACACCTCTGAAGGAGAGTCATTTGTGAGGTTCTTTGTTTAATGATTATCCTGATTTCTAATTATTTTCTTGGAAGTTCTGGAAAGCTCTTCAAGGTAGCTTCTCTTCCTATATGAAATCCTGTTTTGAAAACATTTCCCTGGAGAATTTAAACACAAGAAAAGCTCAGATTCCACTGTTTTTAGACATTTCCCTATGCTCCTCACTTCACACATTTACACTGAAACATGTACAAAATACTTACTGCCGCATTTTTCTTTCCGCCTGGAGAACATCTGTAAAGATATTAATTGTGCTTCAGTTATAAATGGATTGCCAAAAGGGACAGAACGGGTTGTGTATCTCATCAGCATGCCCTGTCTGGTATAAATAATGAGACAAGAACTTGGTACATTGGAAATTTGTGATAAAAACAAGATGTGATATTATGAAGTCCCACCAGTTCTTTCTTCTAGATCCATTGATTTTTAAGGCACTCTGTGAGACTGCTAAATCAATGATCGTCTGTCACTAAATGTTGGCTAAAAAGGCTATATTACTGGGGTCAACTACAAATTAGCCCAAAGGGTAAACATACAGGTAGCACAAATGTTAAGAAGAAAAATGTCACAGATGTTGTAAAATATAGTTGGAAAGGCACAGCTGTTAGAAAATGTATATGGTCTTTTTCTCCTTTTCCATCTAAGAGTCTTAAATATGGAAACTAGGAAGAATTGAAAAGAGAGGAAACATAATTGAATTGAATGCAGGACTTCATTACTTGAGTTATTTTAAAAATAATGTCAGAATTTTGTTTGATGTTTCCTCAAATTATTCGTGTGTGTCTTTCAAATGTGCTAATTTTTGCTTTTACCTTTCATAAGCACCTAGTGAAGTTGCTGTTTCCTAGTATGGCATAATGATTAAAATCTAAATAAATTTTTAAAAATATTGATATTGCCAAATACGTTGTATACATAGATTTGTGCACTTTGAGTTGTATTTCAAATGAAACCCGATTTTGTAAGAAGTCTTCAATGTAATGAAATTTGAGGATTAGGGGACAAAACAAAACTCATAGGTGTACACATGGACACATATATTGTTCATTTACTGTAATAGTCAATATTGTAAAATCACAGACTACCTTTGAAGTTGCGCTATTCATCACGTCACTTTATCAGGAAGATTTCCTTTACATACCTCCAACCTGCCCTCCACCTTTCCCTTGTAGCAGGTCTCAGGGTCAATCTTCTCTGCACACCCACCACTCCTGCAACATGCCTAGGTTACAGTCTAGGCAATAATGTTTCTTTCTGTGCCTCTGCCCGGTAGGCTGTGAGCTAGCTCCCCAAGGGCCAAGAAGGATCGGTATTCATCATTGGTACTCCAAGACCAGGAACAGTTTGGTGGCATTCAGCAACTGACAAACATATATAGTATGAGAAAATGGGACTAAGGAAGTGAGAATAAAGAGAAAGAAGGATACCAACAAAGAGAAATGAAGGAATGTGTTGAATAAATACAACATCTATTCAATTTTCTTGTTAACATTTCATTTGATTACTTAAAAATATGGTCTGTGTCAGATTCATCAGTACATCTTCAGGGCTGAGAACATAATCAGTTCTTTTCTTTCTCTTATCTCACCCTCTCTCCCTCCTCTTTTCGTCCTCCCAATTTGAAAGCTTCCATATATTGGCAGAACCTTAATCATTCTTTGTAAACCCATTGCTTAGCCTTTCACATATTATTTTGTTTTTGCCAAGATTTTAATTAAGTCACGTAGAGTTTTCAATATATTTTTTAAACAACTCTCTCTAGGCATGCACGTACCAAGGTCTCACTACAGATTGAGTCCCCGAATCTGAAAATTCAAAATTTGAAATGCTTCAAAATCTGACACTTTTTGAGTGCTGACATGACCCTAAAAGTGGCAAGTTTCATACTTGATCTCATGTGGTAATGTGATAATGTCCTCAGTTCATTATTCCCTCTACAGGAAGTTTTCAGGAGCTTAAGTGAGGGTTTAATATCATACTAGTCTCCGTTTGAAGCTAATTCTGGCTTATGTTTGGAGTGGGTTCAACTCTAAGAAGACAAGGTCATGACTACCCTTTTAAGAGTAGAGAAAACCTGACCGTTATTCTTTAATAAATTCCAAATGAGAGTAAGACAAAACAGTAGACATAACACCTAATTCAGAACATGATCAATGTGCTACGTTAATTTCTGAATATCTTCCAAAAGAAAATAAGCTATTCATTCTCTCTTATTTGCATATTTACCCAACGAATATTTCTATGCAAGGCATTTTCTGAAGTGCTAGGGAGAAAAATAAAAATACTAGTTCATATTCTCTGCACTTGAAGATGTAAAATTCAGAAACATTGTAGTGTTTGTGTAGCAGTTAAAAGGGCAGATTTGGGAGCATTCTCGTGTGGTTACAAATTCAGGCTTTATTCCTTCTGTTTGAATTCAGATATTCATAGCAGATTCAGAGACTTGTTGCAAAGATTAGATGAATAAATATTTCACATCAGGTATAGTTCTCAGCACTTGTATAACAAGGACAATGTGGGATCATGCTTATAATTTGAACAAAGTGATAGAACCCTGTTATCAAGGAATGGGTTAATTCTGGAGGGGAGGATGAGAGGGGAAAGTTGAGAGAATAAGAAAGAATATTGTTCCTAAGAAGCTTTTAGTCTAAAAGGGGAAAATCTGTATGCACTGCAATTTATATATAAAAGTAAAAGGTGCCCCTAGAGACAATCAAGTAAAGTATTTTGAGAGTTCAGAAGAGGGAATGATTCAACTTAGGAATCAACTAAATCTTGAATCTGGGTCAGATTGAGCTATGTGGATAGTTGTGGAATCACAGAAACGGAGTGAGTAGTGGGTAAATAAAGTAGTTGGGAATATTACAAACTCTTGGTAATTGGTGGAAAAGGTTGTTTAAAACCCTTTACTAACTTTTCATTCTCCTAAAAGAAGCTCCAGACTGATTCGTCTAATTCATAGGTACACCCTTCTAGATTTGCAGGCCCACCTGTGAACATTGACCTGGGATCATCTTTTCCTGCCTGATTTCAAGGTCAATGTCCCCTCATACCAAAAACGTTGCTTTAACTGTTCTTCAGTATTTCCATGTCACCCATGGAATTTGATGACATCATTTAGTAGCTAATTGTTCCATTTTGGATCTCCTACTAGTCTACCCCTTTAGAAAGCAAGAATCTTCTAACTGCAGTTTCTGAAGCTTGACACAGCAGAATTTTAATTTAAAATAATTAAAACAATGAAGGGCTCAAATAGATTAGCCCGATTTACTTCCATTTTAGCAACATCATTGATGGCAGCATGTATAGGACTTTATATTTTGCATCAGTTAGTAAATATCTCTTTGAACTCATAGTTCTTGTAATGATTGCAAAATTAAACATTTTTCATCTAAGACTCTCATTCCTCAATAGCTCAATGGCTCAGTGACTTTTCACTTTGTCACACTTGAAATTTGATAGGATTTTGTCTCTCACATTGGAAAAGGGAGGGTAACCCCAGTTACACAATTATTATTTTTTAAAGTGCTGACTTTTAACTAGCAACGGAAGCAACGTAAGCTCATTTTAGAGGGACAAAAAAAATGAACAGCCACTATAATGGTTATATCTCTGTTCTCATGCAACTTGACCTTAAATTTATACTTTATGAAATAAAAATAAAGTAGCATGCCCTGGAAAGCACAGGGTGCATCTCAACCAAAGTTCTCTCAATTAGGGGATACTGATAGTATGTTATTTTTATGGAGCCTCAGAATAAGAATAGGAAGTAGGTGGCAATATTCTATTTTTTAGATAAAGCAACTGAGTCTTATTGATGTAAAAGCATTCTCTTGCTGTATCAGAGTGTTAAGTCATGGATGTAGAATATGATCTCAGGCTAACCAAATAATGTCAACAGAAACATCTGATATTACAATTATATATATACTACATATATAATACTACAATTATATATATGTAGTGTGTGTGTATATGTATATACTATATATGTATACTTTTGACTACATCGTGATACCTTCTAGAAAATACATTTAATGAAGATTTGCAGTTTCTTACAATAAAGAGAAACCAGGTGAAAACACTGCTAAAGTAAACTTCAGATGCTATTAGGAGAGAAACTCTAACTCTCTTGCATGTTCTTGTACCCTTTGCATCTAAGTTGGTGCTTGGCATACAGTATATACTGTGCAAATAGCCATTGTGTGATTGAATAAATTAGTTCATTTACTCAAATAGAATGAATTACATTTCTTTTTTTAAAATTGAGACTGGTTCTCACTCTGTCACCCAGACTGGAGTGCAGTAGTGTGATCATGGCTCACTCTGGTCTAGACTTCCCAGGCTCAGGTGATCCTCCAACCTCAGCCTCCCAAGTAGCTGGGACTACAGGTGCACACCACCACGCGCAGCTAATTTTCTGTATTTTTGTAGAGACAGGGTTTGGCCATGTTGCCCAGGCTAGTCTTGATTAATCCACCTGCCTTACCCTCCCAAAGTGCTAGGATTAGAGGATGAATGACATTTTACCTACTGTAGTTGTCACATATTGTAGAAGACATCTGGGCATCTGTGGTGCCACCAGTAGCATAGTTTTTCAAAGTCAGTATGGATATAGAAAGCTGCCAGTCTAGAGCATTTATGGTGCTATTTAGTTCTCAAGCATTTATAGGATATCATTCCATAGGTGACAAATTAGCAAAGGTTTGATTCCTGGGAATAAGCGGCCTATGAAAAGAAAATACTTTTATTTTCCTCTTGTATTAGAAATAAAACCGTCCCAATTCCAAAAAGGTGTATTTATGCACATGGAACTGTAAAACAGGCAGCTTATTAGTTTTCACAACCAGGCCTCCAATTGTCCTCATTATCTGTGTGCGAAAGCAGTGGGTAGGCTACCATGCTAGCATTGTTTGTGAGGGATACAGAAGGTACTTCGCCTCTGTGCATAGTAAACATGGCTAAGATTCTACAGTTACACATTTTCATATGATATTTTCCATTTCTCTCACCCAGTGCACATTACAGATGTTTGCTGAAATGATGCATGGGTGAATAGAAGACATCTGTGTGCTTAAACACATTTTCTAAAGTGTTTAATTGTTTCAGAAAGTTTCAGGCTCATTCTAAAAACACTGTGTTAAGTGTGCGTGGATGTTTCATTAAGTTACAAAATTGTTTTTTCCCTAAATTCTCCAGAATAAAATATGGAAACTGAATTTTATTTCCCTGGTTTATATCCCAAATCATGGAGCCAGAGAAATGACAGGATACATTTTGGGGCTGTCCATCCGCCTGACTGCAGTTAAGAATCTGTCTCCGTTCCCATAATAAATTTAATTTGGAGCATGTGGAATTTGGCAGCAACATTTCACTACAGGCTGAGAGTTGGCACATAAGGAGAACACCCAGTGAGCAACGGGTAGGCCTCTGCAAAAAAAGAAAGATAGGGAACTAATCACTGAGGATTCCATTGTGTGGTATGTGTCGTAAAAGAGAGGTTTCTGAAGCAAAATGGCAAGCACAGACTGCCTCTGCCTCTTACTCATTTGGCTTTTGCAAATGGCAAGACTGATTACCCACAAAAGAGAAGGGTTTGATCTTCTGTTATCAGCTTAACATTACTCTTGTAGTTAACCAACTGTAATTCGGAGAGGAGTTCCTGGCAGGAATTGGAATCCCTGTCTTCTTGCTTGTTGTTGAATGGTCAGATGGTAATAATTCAGTATTTATTTCCCCTAGAGCTTGGCTGGGGAAGAAATCTCCATATCTAGGGTTAAAAAAGAAGCCCTAATTTCGGCTGATCCATGTTTAATCCTCCTCCCCCTGCAAAGACACGCCTAAGTAGCCCCTTGGAGATTTGGATATTTGGGCATGTGTATTCTATAATGAAATAGCAAAACTGAAAACCACTGGTAGAATTTAGGGCATGCTTCCTGCTGGGGGAATTTGCTTGAGGGCCTTCAAGAGAAATGAATGTTGAAGACAGTGGTATCAGTCAGAGATGCAAAGAAAAATGAATGCACGGGCTGCCTGCACTTACTTCTCAGCTTTTGCCTTAAGCACATCAGGTCGGTGCTCTGTTGTAACTTGGTGCACCAAGTGTGATGGGGAGGGGGTGGAGACTTTCAACCAACCAACCAACCAACCAGCCAGCCAATACACACAAAACCTCTAGAATTATGTGACAGTCAAGTACAGAAGTATCTCAAAGCATTTTCCATACAACTAATAAATAATGAATTCTGTCTGGCACATTTAAACCATCCAGGACCGGAAGTTTCTACTTCTAGTAAGGGATAATTTCAATGTCAACAAGTAATGCAGGCCTTATGAAATTATTGCTCTGCTATTCATCAACAACCCAAAAAAGGTTGTCACGGCAACCCCTGTGCCCCACCACCTCTTTGTATTGCACAGTACTTAGGGGAGTTAATAAGGAGGATGAGAGAAGTTGAGTTGAGGGTTTAGTCTTATTAAAATAAATGAAAGCAGTTGCATCATTGCTATGACCTTTTAGGCCAGTAATCTTTGGGATGCATGAATGTTTAAGTAAGACATTTTCAGATGATAATGCCAAACGCTTTGTCTGTGGATTGTACATACCGTACTTGGAACAGGATAACTAGCAGGTCAAATACAAAGTTTGAAGAGCATAGTAGGATACCAGGAATGTGCATTGTTCTGAATTTCAGTTATTGCAAAGGTTCTGCCTCTTGATTTTACCACCTGGTATTGGAATGCTGATTCTCTAAAACTGTATTGCAAATGAGTCTTTGCAAATGGAATTTGTATTCTTCTCATCATAACAGCTTTGGCTTTTCCAGTGTGCACATTTTTACGCTGCACCAAACCTTTGTTTTCCTGCTCAGGGTGTCAGCACCAGCATTTTTCTTTCTGAATAATGTGCAGAATTGGTGTGCTGACTTGCTCATAAAAAAAAAAAAAAACATATCCTCGCTAACAGAGCTGCACTACCCAAACCCCAACGTCTCATTTTCCCAAAGGCCTTTCATCTTAGTTTGCTGGCAAACTGGAACCTGTACCCCGATAGTGTAGCATCCTTGGTGGTTAATTTTGCCTGTAGTTTTTGCTGTTATTATGTGAGAAGGGAGATAAAATGGGTCCTGCTGGGAATGGGAGGAAACTGTCAGGTGTGGCAAGAGGCACATGACACTGAAAGTCTTTTGTTAATTAAAATCCGAGCAGCACATTGGCAAATTTCACTTAAATGAGTGAAACAAACTAAATGCAAAAAAGAAAAAAAAAGTTTGTTTAATGCAGAATTCACCTTGGAATTGATATGTTCATACTCGGCTTGATACTAGCAGGCTGAATTGTGGTGACAGGGATCATTTTTGTTGACAACAGCTGGAAATACAGCAGCTATATTATTATAATTAGGATCAGTATCAAGTTGGATTATAATAGGGGCTTTCTTGGAGAAATGGCACAGTGTCAAATTTATAGTCACTAGCTAAATGAGTCTCTTGTATCCTTGACAAAGGGACAAAAACAGTTCCAAATGAAAACACAAACAGAGAATCCTGGTTGTTATATTTCCTGGGTATTACTCAGGGTCCTATTTATCACACACCAACACTTGCAGCTTTGAAGAAACATTATCCTGCAAGGTTTACACTTTTCAATTTGCCTTCGTGGTCTGCATTCTGCATGCATTTCCATGGAGAAGTGTATATTGCTGCTTGACTAGCAATCTTTTCTGCTACAAGATTAACTTCGAAACATCCATTTTTTCTCCCCTATGGGCAATCACTTGACAAATGCACCCACAAAACCTCCACACACATCTATTCCAGTGTACAGGTGCATCAACAGTCTTGAATCACTATTAGGAGAAATATCGTCCTTGACGGAAAGTAGTCTAAAGCTGAAGGATGGAGATTTCCAGGAAGCCAGGCATCAGGCAGAAATATTCTGGATAAGTATGTGGGTAAAAGCTTGTCTTCGCTCTCTTGCAGTCCCCAGCCTAGTAGTTCATCCTGGCATGGACTGGGAGATATGGCATTCATTCAAAATGCCATCCATTCAAATAACATCGAGAAACTTGTACTGACGACGTGCCCAGTGTCTAACCTCCTGCTTAATGTATAAGCTTTTACATAGTACACTTTTGTTTATAAAATACTTTTTATTTTTGCTCTCAGAGCAATTTTATACCAAAGAGAAAACTGATATGAGATAGATTAGTAGACTGGATGGAAGAATGAGACACTGTGTGTGCGTGTGTGTGTGTCTGTTTTCTTTTGAGCAGTTTTACTAACAAAATCACTTCCTTTCTAAGCATGTGGATATATTGCTACATTTGAGATTGTCTTTTTGTGTTTTTCCCCAAATTTAATAAAATCTATTGTCAAAGCCATTATGCAAAATTACACTTAATTATAAATTAAAGCATTCACTACCATCTAAAATTGTAAAAGATTAGTTTATTAGTTTTACCTGTATACACACATAATATAACAATAGTGACAGTAAGCTTGTAGTGTCAGTAACTCTTCTGTGCTCTTTGAACACATTAATCCGTTTAATTATCTCACCAAGCCTATGATGTAACGACTATGCTCACCTTCCTTTTTACAGATTAGGGAATCAAAGCTTGGAAAACTTTTGTTACTTGGCCAAGAACACAGAGCTAGTAAAAGTTGGAGATAAAATATAAAAGAAATGTTTGGGTTGAAGACATTTTGACTCTAAATGTATCCTCTCAACCACTTTTCTATATTTCATATGATTACATGTGATCCTCACACAAAACTATGAGGCCTGTGGAATAAAAAATGTTTGTCTTTGCGTATGAAAAACTGAATCACAGAGCATGTAGAAGATAGAAACCCAACCCCTTACTCCAGCACCAGTAATAATAACGTGACGGGCTACCTCTCATAATAAGATAAGATCAACTGAATTAGATATGCTCATGATCAGTCTTGTAAACTCCAGAGAAAATATCCTATCTTCCATTTAACAGGAAATAGTTTGCATGACTATGGGGTATGAAAAAAGAATACTTCATTTTACAAACAAATCTAAATAGTAATTCTTCAAAGTAATTACAATAGAAATTAGTGTCTCTAGGGAGAATGGATGAAGCTAAATTTTAAAAAGTTTGGTGCACACTACAGGCATTTTTAACTATTATTTTGTATCAAATTGCCTAAAAAGATTTTTAAAAAATGTGTCTCCATTTTATTATTCCATAGATCTGGAAGGGACATTAGGGATCTATTTTTCAGAGGGTAAAATCTCACACACAGACACTTAGTACTCACTGGTTTAGCATGTTGTTATTTCTGTGATAGGTACCTACATATATTATTTTGTTTAACTCTCACGATAACCTTATTATATTTTGTAGGTTTAAATCTGAGGCTAAGACAAGTTAAAGTATTTGCTCAAAGAAACAGATAAGCGTTTCAGAAGATGTCAGAACTATTTTATGTTCAAAACTGTTAACTCCAGACTACTCTGACCAAATGCACCAACCCTGTGCATAAATAAAACAATATGGTTTTTCAGAAAATATTTGGATATGTTTTTTTCTCTGTGAAGGAATTTCCTAATTTAAGAGTCACCCACTAGAAGGAAATTTTGGTAATGACAGGAAGTTTTGACAATTTGTTCACTTTTCTTTTTCAATTACCTAGGCAGTGACTGGAACTAAATTCTCAGATTTATTAACTTAATGTCATACTGAATATTGCACCTTGACTTATTTATTTTTGTCTGATAATATGTTACTTCATAATGCGGGAACATAATTTCTTCTTAAAAAAATCAAAGTAAATACACTAGACTACAAAACAAAGCAAAAAAAGTTGTTATACGGTCTTCTGCATGAAAGGGACCTCTTTCTCATAGGTCTCTGAACTCTGTTAGTTCTTCTAGTAACTCTGATGTCTTTTTCTTATTACTCATTATTTTTCTTTAATTTTTGGACTAATGTTAGACTTACAGAAAAGTTGCAAAAATAGTTACCACATACCCCTGTCTTAGTCTGTCTTGTGCTGCTGATAACAAAATACCTAAATTGGGTTAATTAATAAAGAAAATAATTATTTTCTCACAGTTCTGGAGGTTGGGAAGTCCAAAATCAAGGCACAGCATGTGGTGAAGCGCTTCGTACTGTCATCTGGAGGGGAGGAACACTCTGTTCTCATATGGTGAAAGGTGGAAGGGCAAGAGAGACAAACTCCCGCTGTTAAGCTCTTTTATAAAGGCACCTAATCAGGCCCTGTGAGGTGGCTCATGCCTGTAATCCCAGCACTTTGGAAGGCAGAGGCGGGCGGATCGAGAGATCAAGAGATAGAGACCTCCCTGGCCAACATGGTGAAAACCCGTGTCTACTAAAAATACAAAAATTAGCTGGGAGTGTTGGTGCACACTCTAGTCCCAGCTACTCAGGAGGCTGAGGCAGGAGAATTCCCTGAACCTTGGAGGTGGCAGTTGCAGTGAGCCAAGGTCACACTACTGCACTCTAGTCTCGGAGACAGAGCAAGGCTCTGTCTCAAAAACAAAAGGGCCTAATCTCTTGTGAGCGAGGTGCCCTCATGGCCCAATCACCTCTTAAAGGCCCCACCTCTTAATATTTTATGTTAGCAACACCTGAATTTTGGAGGAGACACATCCAAACCATAGCAACCCCTCACTCAGTTTACCTTCAGTTTAACACCTTACCACAAAGATCAAAACAGGGAAATTAACATTGATATCCACTTCTATTGTCATTACCCAGTGTTAATGTTTTATCCTCTCTTAATTGAACTACTGTTGTAACCTCATAACAAGTCTGATCTCCTAATCTGTGTCTGTACTTCCAATCAAATCTGGAGGCCCTAATAGAGAGAGTGGCCCACAATATTGGTGTGCTCTTTAACTGAAATTTCTTCCCTGTTTCCTAGAGGGTACAGCCAGTGCTCCCCATCTTGGCATGAAAATTCCCCTATATTTTCTTCTTAATTTGAATATCCAGGCTTAGCTTTGATGGCAGACTTTTTCTGCCATGTCATCCCTCTTTCTGAATATTTTTTGGCAATTTTATCTCACCGTCTTCTTTTTACCTAGAAGGTTTTACTCCCAATTCTTCTGCATCTTATGTAATATTCAAATAACTACAACTATTGTACTCTCATGTGTTCGTTTTTGCTAGCTAGTTGATGAGTTACTTGCATCTGGTGGAATGTGTTACACAAGAGGCATTGAGTGCATTTTTTATAACTGCAGATTTTGTAGAACCTCTGAGTCATCATTCTGAGTAGAAATTCCAATTTTACAGGATTATCAACTGCTGAACAAATATTATTATTACCTTTCCACGTTTAAAACACTTCCAAAAGATACTGACTGACAAGATCTTGCTAAAGTTCTACCCTATTCCAGTAAACACTGACGTATGCTGCTCTCCCCGCAGTTGCTGAGCATGTTGATTTCTGACAGCCCAACACCCATACTCCCTGCGCCATTTTGTAGTTGTCGTCCCCTGAAGGGAGCTGCTTGGGCCAAGACTAAGGCTCCATTTTCAGGCGGCATCTTGCATGCTATAACTGTTTCCTGCTGGAATATAAAAGCCTGGCCCATTTCCTCAATGGGCATGCCATCTCTAGAGCCCTATGGAGTCCAGTGAGGCCTTCGTTGTAACTGCATCACATCCCAGATGTTTCTGTCCAATTTTGTCTTTTTCACTCCCCCATAGATATTGATTAAAAACACTCTCCAATGAAAGTTTAGCAAGAAATCTTTATCTCAGAGTCTACTTCCAAGGAAACTAATCTTTAACACTTACCTGCTGTTTCTCATTAAATCATCAGATAATTTATTCACTCACCCATTTATTCAATAAGTAAAGGTATGTTCAATAACCATTATGTTTCCAGCACTTGTTGGATGAAGAAGACATTGGGCTTGATCTCACAGCATGTGATTCTTGTTATTACACCAGACTTTTTCCATTTCTTTCTGTTTTTAGGCGTTTCCAGAACTTCCTATAGTCTCTCAAACTACTTGGCCTTTTCTTATGTTTATCTTCCTGCTTAGAATTCCTTCTCCTGGTTAAACTCTACCTTTCTTTAATGATTTAACTCAAAGGCAACCTCTGTTAGAAAGATGTTCCTGATCACCCTGTCTGTGCTGGACTAAGTGAGAGATCTATAATTGGTGCTACTGCATTCAGCTGAATTTCTTTTTCTATTTGTCTGTCCCTTCCTACTCTTATTGCCCCTCAAACTGTGAGCTTCTTGAATGTAAAGATTTGTTGTGTGTGTGTGTGTGTGTGCACGTGTGTGTTTATTTACATGTCTGCCAACAATATACTTGGGGAGGCAGGTGGAAGTTATTTTTTTTAAATGGCATAATAATCTATAGAGATGTGGTTGCTGTTTTAATCCAAAATGTATAGGTTTGCTCTTGAACTGAAATTTCTTCCCTTTTTCCTACAGGGTAAAGTCAATGCTCCCAATCTTGGTGTTAAAATTCCCCTATATTTTAATATATATACTCCATAACAGGCAAACTGTATATACTCAATTGTTGAATGAATGAATAAAAAATAGTTTTGAAAAAAAGGTTATGATTCTGTTATCCATTATGGCTAATTATGTAAGCAAGATGATCAATTGGTGGTTCAGAGCTAATTTTATATTCTGAATAATTAAATAAGATGGAATAAAATATTCTTTTGATCTTTCTGTGCAGCTTTTTTTCAGCAGCCAATTTTTCCAGTTATGTTTAGTTGTACTTTTGTAAGACGTAAATGTGACATGGTATATTATATTATTAACCTTAAATTTCATATTCCTTTGTTAGGATTCCTTTGCATATTCCCCAAGCCCACATGCTTCTAATACTTATCTTTAAAATGAAAGCTACAAAGGAATCTTAAATAATACAGATACTAAAAGTATCTTTATATAGTACTCCAAGACTCTTTCTTTTAAAAGACTTAGGTATAGTTGAAGTTATGACAGAGCAATTCATCTTCATCTTTTTAAAAAAATTTCTTTTCCTTTTATTCCCTACACATGGATTTCTGTATAAAATACTTGACAAAATGTAGCTCTTGGCAAAGGACAATGTGTTAATTATTATCTTTTTTGTTTCTCTTTTTTATTAGGTACGTCTGTCACTAACGTCACTGCGACCGACGCCGATGACCCGGTTTATGGAAACAGTGCAAAACTGGTTTATAGTATATTGGAAGGGCAGCCTTATTTTTCCATTGAGCCTGAAACAGGTTTGTGGCCTAAATTTCAAATTATATTTCCCATGTTTTTGCTTCAGGGAGACACTTTTCTTGGGATTTGGATTATGAAATATTATGTCTAAGTATTTCACTGCCTGCCTCAATAATATTTGTATATGCAATGTGAGGTACATGGTGAGCCCTAAATCATTTTGATGCTGATCACGACAAATCACAGAGCATTTGTAGGATATCACCTATTTAACACACGGTCTGACACCATTTTTCATCCTGGAATAAAGGGAAGAATGTGCTTATATATCAGACAAACTTAAATAGTAGATTTAAGTAGAAATTCGGTTGCTTATTGGCTGTGTGATACTTGAAAAGTATCTAAGTTGCAATTTGCACATCTGTAAAATGCGTATGGAATGTACTACATAATATTGTGATGAAGATCAGATACAACAATAAATACCAAACACGCAGTGCATGGCATGTGATAGTCATTCAGTGCACTTTAGATATTATTACATTTGCTACCAGATTCCTCCTTGTAAAACACAATGCTTATATCTATCCATCAGAGCTTGTATGAAGATATTATTATGGTCAATATTAAATCCAGCTAATACCCTGTGATCTGGTGGCACAGATCATATAAGCCATAAAGTAAGTTATCAAAGAAACAAACAGCCTTTTTAAACCAGGCTTAAAAAAATAGCTTTATAAAAATAAGTTTTTTATAAATGAAGATATATGTTTTTAATTGTTAAATTTAGCAGTATATTAAGAGATCAAATATATTTTGTGTGACTTGTAAATCCTATGAGGTTTTGTTGTAGCACATTTAAAAACTATTATTAAGAACAATTATTGTTTAAAAAGCAATACCTTTTTTGTATATTTTCTTCTATATTCAGTGGTATTATAAATTGGGTCTTTTTGTTCACCATTCCCAGTACAAAATAGACACTAATCCAGAAAATACCTATTGAACAGTCACCATGTGCCAGGCACTGGACTAAATATAGGGAGAAAAAAAATCACAAAGGCAAATTTCAGTCTACAGGTATCTCACAATCCATTTCAAAAGACAGATTTTTTTTCCACCATAAATAAAGTTAGCATGGTAATGTCATTTAAATAATTTGTTTCTTAGGAATAAATTAGTATGAGGTATAATAAAAGCCCCCTACTAAGTGAGAGGATTTGGATAATTTTAGGTCTCAGTGATATAGATTGCTATTTGTTTAATTAACTGTTGTCAGCAACATTTAATATTTACATTTTTACTCAGCATAATGTGTATCTATATCAACACAAACTCATTTTAGTTTTCTCACTTCCAATCTGACAGATATCAAAATTGTCTGATTTATATTTTAGGAAGTTTATTTGGCACTATAGTGGATAATGTAATGGAGAGAAATGACACTTGAAGAATTCACATAATCCTTTCTTCATAAATGTTGGGTAAATGAAGTTGAGGTTTTTAAGTAAGGCAGATACAATGCAAATAAAAATAGAAGTTAAATTCAATAATCAATAAAAGTCAGACTAAGTTCTTTAGATGAAACATAAATATGTATGCGTGGAATGTAAACATTTTTGGGCAAATGTCTGCAAAATTATGCTTGAGTGTGTTCAAATGAAAGCAGAAAGTGTTAGTTGTCCCTAAGAATCTAAATTAGAGTCTACCTTTGAGGACCTCTCTCTTTAAAAAAAAATAAATTGAGTCTGATACAAGTGTGTGTGTGTTTTAAAGGAGGATATACAAGCTATGCAGATATAGATTAAGGGCATTGCTGAACATGTTTTATTAGAAAAATAAGAAAAAAAGAGGCAATGGCTGTGAACATCTGGAGTTTAAATTCTGTAAGCATGTGGAAAGCAAACACCCTTTGTGGTGACCAAAAGATATGTATTAGTTGGGCCCTTTGGAAAACAGAATGCGGAGACAGAGATAGGAGTGCCAATGGCTTATTAGGGGTCTATGACTGTGAAAAATGAAAGAGGTATGAAGCCGATTTGGGCATGGAAGTTCCTCTTATCAAATGCAGATCTTCTACTCATGCAATGAAAGAGGAGAAAAAGCAGTATAAGGCAATGTACATCTGACAACATCTTGACCAAACCAATGGGATCCCTGGAGCAAAGATTACTCTTAAAAGGAGTCCCGTGTTGCACATAAATGGTCAGGCTTTAATAAACCCACCATGCTCAGTCATTGGTTGGGATGTGCCTGGGAAGAGCAGGGTCTTGGCTTGGATCCTGTCAATCCTAAGGTACTTCAGCCGCAGGGTCTCAGATAACTGTATGCAAATCCTTAAATTAATCCTTTGGCAGGAAAATCCAAATGGTGGGTTTCTGTGCCTTCCACAATGTGTGTGTGTGCGTGAATACGTATATACATATACACACGCATATACACACATATGGGTATATACATATATGCACATGTATATGAATATGCGTGTGTATATACACACATACATGTATATACAGGTATACGTGTATATATAAATATATACATATATTTATGTATATATACACACATGTGTACATAAAGAAAACAGCTTTTGATTCTGTAAATTTAGCAAATACGATGTTAAAAACTATAATATAAACTTTGCAGCAATAGCAAGTACTTGGTGAATAAACTAATAGTGGGAATAGTAATATATACATTGATTTTTAAAATGCATGCTATGGATCAAAAACATTAAGAATGGCTACGAATTTTGACCCAAGAATCCGAATTCTAGAAAAAGAAAGAAAATGTCACGGATGAGCAGACTCATTACCTAAGACCCACACACCTCTGTGAGTGCCTAAGAAGATGGTTCTTTACATGATAGGTCTGTACATTACTTTAGGAAGTGACCCAGCATAGACGGGTTGGAAAATGTTGGCTAAATACCATTACACATCACCACTTATGTGGGACCAACCTTCAGTTCCTTTTTACACCAGGATTCTGGCATACTATCAAGGGTCAATCTGTAGCTGAAATGATCAGTATTGTGGCAGTGAACACTCCCTCACCAGGTTACATAAGGTAGTCATATTCATACTTTTTGTAAAGAAGATTGTCCGTTGACCACTGTCAGCTCATCTTTGATGTTATCATGTTTTCAACAACAAAAAATAAACCAAGACTTGAGACAATAAATCTTGTATGTATCTTGTTTTATTCATGCCAAGAATGCCAAAAACAGAACTCTGGAATTTGGAACAGATAAGTTCTCCTCTCCCCTTGCTTGTTACATTTCACTTCATGGAATTATTTTCTGTTGCCATAACATATCAGAGAGAGCTTCTTCTGTTGTTTCAGTTATCAGCTTAAGAGCACAGAGAGAGAGGCCGTTTGTTCTTTATTTTCTTCTTTGAGCTTTAACAAAATCAGGGTTATCTTGTTTATTGACTTGTTTATATTTTTAAAGTTAATTACCATGCTAGAGTGCCAGGTCCAGGAAAGAATGGGGATTGTATGATTTGTTGATTTTGCAAATCTATGCATCCCTATGCATAGGTGTCTGGCACCTAAAAGTCCTTCAGTAAGTAGTGAAGGATGGAATGAGGGAAAGAAGGAAGGAAGGGAGAGACGTAGGGAGGGAGGAAGGAAGGAAGGAAGGGCAAAGTCAGGGAGAGCTGGAGGAAGGGAAGGCAGAGAAGGATGTGCAAAAGAAGCAGGAAGGATAAAGGAAAGGAGGAAGAAAGTGCAAATTAATAGAAAGAGAAAAGCTTGCCACAATTCGTACAGAAGATGTAAGAGAAAACATCTAGGGAATAGAGCTTGGTATCCAGTCTATACTTCTATCTGTTTCTCTGATGGAAAGAACACCATATTAATCTCAGATATGATTGTTTTGTTTGAAATTCATTTAGGGCTAGCATTCATGCTTTTTCCAAATCCCATACTATGTTTTAAGTGTCTAGGCAACACAATGCTATTCTAGTACTTGCAAAAATGAGCCTTAAGACCATAATAAACTCCTGCTTAGATTTGCTTCTAGATCACACAAGGAGATAGAAAGGTTCTGGGACCACTAAACAAAGAAGAAATGGTTATTAGTATATCTTCCTATTCCAGAGGTCACTGTGATGGTACTACTACTGCTGCTAATAATAATAGCAACAATAGAAAGCCAAATCATTGTGTGCATACAGTCTTTTAGGTTTGACAAAACACTAAACCAAACTGTGGAGTGAAGAATTTCTGTCTCCATTTTGCAAATGACAGAACTGTGTTTCAGAGAGAATGAAGTAAAATGTCTTTCTCACCTTTAGATAAATTCCTCTGTCAAATCATAACAGGAAGAATAAAAACAACAGAACGAGAACCTTATTTATTGAACTCTTACTTTGTTCTTGCCATTGTGCTAACAATGGGTTTGCATACGTTAGTGAATTTAATTTAATTTTTTCCACACCATATTTTGAGGTAGGTATCAGTGTCATCTCACTTTTACTGACGAGAGAACCGAGTTTGACTTGCTATGTTTCTTGCCCAAGGTATTTGAAGCAGGGTTCAAGGTGAATCTGTCTGATCCCATACCTCAATTTTTGACATTCTCGCTTGCTCCCACTTAACTTCCAAGCAGTATAGCTCATACCAGGGAATGACATTGGTTTGAAAAGAGACCTAAAGAACTTCGCAGCAGGTTCAGACCTACTCTATCCATAGGCGTAGGAGGCAGCGTAGCATCAGAGAAAATGGAAGGCAGTAGTAATTGTAAAATGAATTGTCATTCTTGTGAATAGTTTTTATTATGGTTCTTCAAAAGGCTGAAAATAGTTTATTTTTATTCTAAAAATGTTTTTTTTTTTTGTTTTCCCCTCCCTGCCACCCCCAATACCATATGTTTGCTTGTAATATTTTGGGCACAGACAAGGAGAAATGTGGCATTTATTTAAAAGGCACTAATTTGAGGACAGCAGTGAGAAAACAGTTGCAGTCCATCCTAGGTGACTGAAGATGGAAAGTCTAAATAAAATGCAAGACAAGTGAATAATAAATGCTTAATTATCTAAAGAGACCAGGGTAAAGTTTCAGAACAGTCTAAACTTTGCTCCAGGCAAGAGACAGTATGAAAAATGACCTGCTTAAAAATAAACTAAGTTAATTCATTGACCTTTTTTTTTTGAAACTCAGACCATATTTCTTCATTGGATACGAATAACATTTGTCTCTGTGGAACCTGTAAAAATGAGCTAAGTGAGAAATACTCCTTGGGAAAAAAAAAATCCATGTAATGAATGGTTCTTTCTTAGAAAAATCAAGGTAATACATGGAGTCTTCATGGAATGCCTTCATGGAATTGAGTCCTTTTTACGCCTTCTGAGTCAAAATGATAAATTGCTTACACCCAGGGCCTCCTTTTAATCAGGATTGCATGGATTATAATTTCCACTGCCAAGAGGACTGGCTAAAGAACTTGATTAGTGAAGACATTTGAGAAGGGATAGGTACCGAGATAAACTCAGGCAGATGAACAATGCTGGGATATACATTTATAGGTGGGAATGTCTTCATATTTCACATTATTCAATACTTAGTCAATATCTACGTGCTGTCATGTTGTAGGCACTAAGATTGAAATATTGTGTATGATAAATACTACATATAATATAGGGTTCATGACATAGGGATGGAGGACAATACCAACTTAGCAAACATGTATGAAGACCAAGAGAGTATTTTTTAGAGTAGTGGTAACAGAGAATGTGTCCTGAAAAACTAGTGGTAGTTTACGAAATGAAAACATGGGGTAAGGGGAGCTATTAAATAAGGTCTTATGGCATGAGGAAATCAAAGGGCTATGTGCTCAGGGGAAAAGATAAATTGGTGATCAGGGTGATATTGAGAAATTAAATAGTTTTCACTTCCTCAATTGTATTAGAAGATTTTACTTGAATAATTTTTCAATATATAATAAACTTGATCTGCAATTTAGAAATTCAAACCTAACTAATTTCTATCTGACTTTGGATGTGTGCTGTCACTTCTTGTGACTTAAGTACCCAATTTTTATTTTTATTTGATTTTATTATTATTTTTTGTCCCCTCCTAGTCTTATGTTGAAATGTGACCTCCAATGTTGGAAGTGAGGCCTACTGAGAGGTATTTGGGTCTTGGGGGCAGATCCCTTATGAATGATTTGGTGCCCTCCCCTCAGTAAGGAGTGAATTCTCATTCTATTAGTTCATGCAAGAGCTGGTTATTTAAAGGAGCCTGGTACCTCCCTCTCTCTTTCTTGCTCCTTCTCTTGCCATGTGACATGCCTTGCTCCTCCTTCACCTTCTGCCATGGGTAAAAGCTTCCTCACCAGAAGCTGAGCAGATGCTGTATCATGCTTGTAGAGCTTGTAGAACCATGAGTCAAATAAGCCTCTTTTCTTTGTAAATTACTCAGTCTCAGGTATTCCTTTATAGCAACACAAAATAGACTAACACAGTAGATAAGTCCATCTGTACATAATTCTTCATTACCCAATTTTTAAAAGCACTGATACCAACACTGTCTTCTAATCATTCATGATATTGAAAAAATATATGTCCCATCTTTTGCTTTTGATCTTCACAAATTAAGGATATCATTAATATCATTACTTTTGCTATTTTTGTTTGTGTTTAATGAAACAAAATGTGATATTTGTGATAGGACATTTTCACTTAGAAGAACCAAAAGCTTTTGCATTGGTGATAGGTAAAAAAGTCCTTCGGCTGTGTTCCACACAAGCCACCTGTTTTCACTAAAACTGCTGGATTTGGAGTTGAAAGTTTGAAAGGCAGGAGTGACCTGCAGTGGAGGGAAGTTTCTCGACCATTGCTGTGAGACTTACATCAAAGGGGACCTAGAACCACTTTCCATGCCAAGTACTGATTGAAAGATGAGGTATCTCTACCAATCCCACAGCTGATTCACTTTACAAAAATCACACACCCCCTCCAAATTATGCCCTCTCGTGAAGTGGGAAGCCAGGAGTGGAGAGGCACAAGGGTGGCTACTTCTGTTACATGTGGAGTCCCTTGTAAGCCTCTTGGCATAGCACAGGAGTTCTCCCTGTAAATATTAGGCACAAGGCCAATAGACAGGAGGACTTGGGAGGAAGCCAAAGAGTGGTTTTTGTCACCTGTGGGGTTTCCTTCTAATGTACTCTTCATCCAATTTCCTTTTTTTTTTTTTTTTTTTTTTTTTTAAACACAGTAATGGGCATAGATTTCTATATTTTTGGAGTAAGAAGACAGGCAGGAGATAGGTCTTTCAAACCCACACCACACACACATACACACATTCTGAGCAACTAAAGAGAAGGAGGATAATATCTTGTGATTCTATTATTGTTTTAGGACAAAAGAGAGTATGGAGAAAGACACTTGCCTTTATTATGTTCTTTACATTTCAGAGAGAAGAATCAATATGACAGTAAAAATTGTAGCCAGCAACAAACTGTGCTAGTGGCCAGTGTCTCCAGTGTCTTTTCTTGTACTCTTAGTTCATCCCCATGTCAAGTAAAGTAGCTATTTTAACGTATCTTATTAAAGATGAAGACTGTGAGGATCTTTGAGGTTAAATGATATGGCCAATGCCAAACAGGTGTCAAACTCTTGGTACATATAGTTTACAATAAATATTTGTTGGGCAAATTAATGAATTAATACATTGAAGAATGAATAATGAGAATCTAAAGTGACTAATTTTACTTGTACCTAACTTCACATCTCATTGATTTGTCTGAAATGCCCAAAATAAATGATGATAATCAGGGTGACAAAATGTAATTTTAAGTTTCTAATAGGTGTCTGCTCAACATATACAGATGTATACCCCCAACAAATGTCATCCTTCTCCAGTTTTTATGTCTTATTTTGTAGTTAAGAGGACAGCTAGATGTGCACACACAATGACTTAACAATCATTTATTTCCCCATTTGGTGTCTTCTGTGGTAGATATAATATACGAACTAGGGGCTGAGGTTATACTAATTGTTTTACAATTACTAAAATAATCCCCCCCAAGCACATAGAACAGTTAAATATACTTGGGTAAGCTTGAAGTGGTATGACTGTCGTGTTACTTGCACCTTTGGATAAACCATTTTTTAAGTTCACAAGGAGCTTTCCAATGCTGATCATAGCTAGAGTCAAAGAAATGTCTATTTGGAGAAAGCAAGGTCTGCATATGTGCATGCTGGATAGAAAGACTATGAACTACACAGCCACCTCAGTATGTAACACCTGATGTCACCTGGGATGCGTTGGGATGGGTTTAGGTAGAAGCAAAAGCAAAAATTTATTCCCCAGTGGCATTCGTCCAGTGTGAACACACTGGGTAGGATCAGGATTTTTTCTCAGCTTGCTATGTATCATGTCCTTGCAGAATTAAATTGTATATTTGATTCCTATAGTGATGTAATTTTTGACCTTGGAAATCTAGCTCCGAGTTTCATATGACTAGTTCAAAATGATTTGGTGAAGAACAGCAAAGATTTGTTTTCATTAATTTTATAGGAAAACATGTTTATCTAAGGGCATCAAAGATTAACCCATATCCAAGAGATGTTAATTTGTAATAACTCCTTATACGCTAAAACTGTGTGTGTGTGTGTGTGTGTGTGTAGTATAGATGATAGATATAGACAGACAGATAGATTGATTGAATGATAGATATAGGCAGTAATCTTTTATGTTTATTGTTGTAGTTCCCTCCCTCCCATTCCTATAACCTAACTGCATCCTGAGCACTTAAGACTACATTGAATATATTCCTTCAGAAATCTCCAGTGCTCAGTAATTGCTTTAAATGTTATGGCAAAAGTAACTTTAGGTGTAACTCCCAAAGAGAAGGATTATCTAATATTCTTGTTTAACAAAGAGTTAAACATCATACGTCTCCACCACCTCCCATAATTAGTTAATTTTATATATTAATTACAGGTTGAATTATTAGATTCAAAGATTGAATTGGTTAAAGATTGAAAGGTTAGAGAAGGGAGTTAATTAACCTTGGAGACGACTTTTCTTTAAGCCAAAGTTAGTCTCTCATGCATGAGTAGGAATCCACTAAGAGGGCGGAGGTAGAAGGAAGAGGCAGATACTCAATTTGTTTCCTCATAAAGTCAAATTTCAGAAACATCCCTATGAAATAATTTTCTCTGGACTAAAACATGAGGCCATGATTTCTCTTTTTGTGCCAAAAATATTGTTTTTGTGTTTTTTAAAAAGAGTTTGTGCCATATGGACATGGATCCTGGACAGTTCATGTGAAATGTAACTATCTCTCTGTGCATTGTAGGGCTTAGCACCAGGCCCACCTCATGACAGTTGTTCAAATAATATGTCTCAATGAGCAAACAAACATAGACAGTTAAATCCAGAATGAACATGGTTAGAAAATGGGCTTTTTCAGAGGATTTTGATATGTTCAATTTCGGATCCCAGGAGATGCTGGATTTCAAAAATGGATGCTTCCTAAAAACTTAGAATATATCTTTTGTAATATTCAATATATCCCAGCATCTGGTTATTAGGGAACAAAAAGTAGCTATGAGATTGTTGATAACAGACCAGGAACGTAAAGATGTACCTGTAAGTTCTACATAGGACTAGCTCATAACATTTCACCAGTGTGTTCTCTTTAGATGTTTTGTGTCTCTTCTTCCCTTCTAGAAGCAGTGACTTCTCATTTATGACAGTGGAATGGGAATGTAACTCTTGAGTATCCCAGTCTGTTTTATTTTGTTCCAAAAATTAAGGGGAAGGTAGTTACCATTTATTGATCACAAATTTTGGGCCATTTCAATAATTTTCTTAGTAACTATGTGAAGTGGGTGTTATGGTCCTTACTTTGCATGTAGGGAAATAAAACCTCTGGGCAAATTAATTTCTGAGAAGTACCCAGGTAGTAAACTTCAGAGCTGGGTTTTCTGACCACATCTGTCGCATTTCCACCTCTGCTGAATTAGGCTTCCTATCTGCAAATGTAGAGGAATCCAGACAAAGGAAAAGAAGACAGGTACTCTAAACACCTTGATGCTCTCATTTAGATTATTTTTTTTTCAATTAAGTGAATTATTTTCAATTAAGCAAATACATACTTATTAATCATCTTCACTCTCAGGGACAAGACGTGTGGGGTAGAAATACATTTGACTTGATGGAGCTTAAAGAACTGGAGAGATGCCATCATAAAAAGTTATGCCAAAATTATACCAACTGGATATTTTCTTGCTTATTGTCCAAAGTACCATAAAGGAAACATATAAGGCAATGAGATCATTAATTTATTATTATTTCAATGATTTTATTTTGATTTTATGAAAAGAAAGTGGAAAATTAACAACATTCTTGAATTAACAGTATCATTAGTTTCAATTCATCTGGATATAGATGATTCAAGAATGTTGGGTACAGGAGTTCAAATTGGAGTCACTTACAAGGAATATTCAGTCTCAAGGGAATCAGTCCTTCTTTCCTTAAAAAGCTGTGAGACTTTCCACTTGGAGTAAAACTCTAATTTAAAAGTAATTTTGAATTTAAGTACTGATCTGTAGGCTTACATTTTTTCCCCTTACAGTTAGAAAATTGCATGGTTATAATACGAAAATAAATAGATTTTATACACATTCTTTTAAAATAGATATTTGCAGAATAAGTCAATTTTTGAAACTCCTATGGGTCTGGTACTATGTTTCAAATAAGTGAAAAAGACACAGTTTTTGAGCTCTCATGGGCAGAAAGTAAGGTGCATATGGCTATGTAAATAACACAAAGGAGAAGCTAGAAAAGTGATTTAAGGACTGTCCTAGAGTCATTTTACAATTTGTGATTATGTGTAATTTGCCATTCAGAATCTTGTGTAATTGTTTTATTATGAGCTAGGCAGTTTTATATCACCATGAGGATCAGAAATTTGGAATTTAGTAAATTAGAGATTATAGTGTTCAGAAGGTTAACAGGGTTGAACTGGTTGGTGAATGCAAGCATAGCTATAATTAGATAGATTTTTTCTTTTTTTTTTTCTTTAACGTATCTGTAGAGTTTCTTTAAAGGTAGTTTTCGTGTGCGGTAAAGTTTTATTGTGTGTGACAGAGCACTATTGGAACTTTCCTTCCATTCCATTAACTTTAATATTGTTGCTGTGGTATTATCTATCTTAGAAGCCACCTTTGCACTCTGACACCTGAGGATCTTTAAAGACAGAAATTGAGATTGTCTAATTGTGCTGTTTATGAACAAATGCATTCATGAGCTGTAAATGAAAATAATAATAAATAACTGTGTTTACAAAGTGAAACAAACAGCAGATTTTATTTTCTTGCTTTCACTCTCAGCAGAGTATAGATTAGCAATCCTAGATACCAATTGTAATAATAGAAAAGACTTACTATGTGTCAGGGGACAGTAGAGCTGGTAAAAACATTTGGTAATTGAAGTAGCTGGGAATGAAACTTGCTAGACTTTACTTTTTCCTTTGCCAAATGGGGTCAAGGAAAGAAGTGACCCCATACAGTTCTTATACAATTAACGTTGCTCTCTGTATGCCTTTAGTCAATTCATTTGAGTTTAAATCTGACTTGATATCAAAGTGGCATTCTTAACAACAAGGTTTTGCCAACTTTACGAAGTCATACTTTTAAAGTCTTTCCCTTATGGCATAACTGTACAAGATTGTTATTGATCTGATATCGATAAACTGATTATTGATGTGCTACAGGTTGTGTGTTTTTTCTCACTATATGTAACTTTCCTTAGTTATCCTGTAATAGTTAGAAGAAAGGAACCCACCCTGATCCATCAAGTTTCATTTTCTATCCATGAGTTATACTAAATTGCAATAATCAAATACTAGAATCATCATAATGAAATCTATTCTGAGATCACATCATTTTCTATAACATTGGAAAACAGACTTGGAGAAAGTGCATTTCAAAATGGGAATTGCCTTATTTACATTTTACTTGAACTCTAAAGTAATGTGACTCCTATGCCCTGGAAAATGGTTATTGAGGACTGTCACCTAAAGTAACTGAAAAATTGGCTGAAGGGAATAAGCCAAACAAACACTGTGTTTTACATATAAACTTTAAAAAACAAAACAAAACAAAACAAAATAAACAAAGCTGAGCCTCTGAGTGGTCGTCACTGTTTCTGAGAGAGAGAGGATTCAAGTCTGAAGCAATGTGGTTTGGAATTTCAGGGGAGACAATTTGGTATGTAAAGTTCTGAGTGTGAACTTTGGAGTCAGAGTTAGGTTTCGCTGCTCTCCCTAACATTTCCTAGTTGCATGACCTTGACCAAGATATTCCATATCCCCGAGATTCCATTTCTTTATCTCTAAGGATGCATGATCACAGCTCCTTTCCATAGCATCTTATAGGGTTCAAGTTGAGATATTCAAAGCACCCCATAGATGATTTCCACTCAGCTACTTGAGTTCCTTTCCTGCCAAAGTGAGAAATTTCACTGAAGGGCATTAGCCAAATATTACTGTCTTGAATCCCGCATCTCTCAATTCTGAGTCACATTGTAACTGAAAATTGTTGGTAACATAAGATATTGACTTGAAAACGATTTAGGGTGGAAAATTGAGTCTTGTTTACATTTAATACACAAAACAAATACCAGCCTTATTATCTTGGTGGAGCAGCCCTAGAGTATAAAGTACAGGACCAGAGGGTCCAGGCTGTGGGTTCAGACCCACAGCAGCTGAAAGAAAGTGTCATTTTAGAGCCACCCTTTAGCCCATCCACCTCCAGTAGGTCCTGGTTTCTGAACATCTGCTACACCACGTATGGTTGTTACTTTGACAAAGGGCTGTTTTCCACTGTGCTGACTGCCAACACCTGTCTCTGAGTCAAGTTGCCTCATTTTTCCATGCAATCATTTCAGTAAATGTCAAGGTGCTGAATTTTCACATGTGCAAATATTTATGTAAGAGCGAGAATAAGCACAACAGTAATTTGATCCTAAGGTATTCAGAATGTTTCATAGTCATAAATTAATGACACCACCTAGCTCCCTGTTAAGTAGGGCAGTACTGCTCTGGCTCTTAAGTATTCTGTAGCCAGAGTTTTCTATCTTAGAGGTGAAGAGGCAGGAAAAGTCAGCTCTAATCCTCTATGCATCTTCAGAAGAGGTCTGAAGGGAGTCACTATTTGTATATGTTTGTTTTCATATAGAACTTCTGTCTTCGTCTATTGTGTGCTTCTATAACAGAATACCACAGACTGGATAATTTGTAATAAACAAAAGTTTATTTGCTCACAGTTCTAGAGGTTGGGAAGTCCAAGATCTAGGTGGCAGCATCTGGTGAGGGCCTTGTTGCTGCATAAGACATCAGTTGGCAAAGGGGTGAAGGGAGGGCAAGAGGGAGAGACAAAACAGGGCCAAACTCATCTTTTTATAAACAACCAATTCCTGTGATAATGGCATTTATTCTTTCCTGGGAGCAGAGACCTCATGGTCTAATCACCTCCTAAATGTCCTAATTCTTAATACCGTTACAATGGCATCTAAATTTCAACATGAGTTGAAGAGGGAGCAAACATTAAAACCATAAAAAATTTCTGGCTGGATGTGGTGGCTTATGGCTGTAATCCCAGCACTTTGGGAGGTTGAGGCGGGCAGATGATGAGGTCAGGAGATCAAGACCATCCTGGCTAACATGGTGAAACCCTGTCTCTACTAAAAATACAAAAAAAAAAAAAAAAAAAATGTCTGAGGCAGGAGAATGGTGTGAACCTGGGAGGCGTCTCTTGCAGTGAGCCGAGATCATGCCACTGCACTCCAGCCTGGGCGACAGAGCAAGACTCCATCTCCAAAAAAAAAAAAATAAATAAATAAATAAAAATAAATAAATAAATAAAAAATAAAAATAAAGTAAAAATTTATTTTTTGATGGGGCACCTTCTTTTTAAATTTTTATTTTCTTCTTATTATTTAAAATTTCATGGGTACATATAGTAGGTGAGTATATTTATTGGATATATGAGGCGTTTTGATACAGGCATGTAAGTAAAATAAGCACATCATGGAGAATGGGGTATCCATCCCCTCAAGCATTTATCCTTTGAGTTACAAACAATCCACTTACACTCTTTATTTTAAAATGTACAATTAAGTTATTATTATTGATTATAGTCACTCTATTGTACTATCAAATAGTAAGTCTTACTTATTTTTTCAACTTATTTTTTAGACATTAACAATCCCCATTCCCTCCCCAGCCCCTCACTACCTTTCCCAGCCTCTGGTAACCATTTCTGTTCATGAGTTCAATTGTTTTGATTTGTAGATTCCACAAATAAGTGAGAACATGTGATGTTTGTCTTTCTGTGCCTGGCTTATTTCACTTAACATAATGATCTCCAGTTACATCTATGTTGTTGCCAATGACAGGATCTCATTCTTTTTTATGGCTGAATAGTACGCTACTGGTGGAAATGTAAATTAGTACAACCCCTGTGGAGAACAGTTTGGAGGTTTCTCAAACAACTAAAAATTGAGCTACCATCTGATCCAGCTATCCTACTGCTGGGTATATTCCCAAAAGAAAGGAAATAAGTATATCGAAGGAATATTAGCACTCCTATGTTTGTTGGAGCACTGTTTACAATAGCTAAAATTTGGAAACAACCCAAGTGTCCATTAATAGACGAATGGACAAAGAAAGTGTAGTAGATATACACAGTGGAGTACTATTCAGCCATAACAGTTTTTCCCCCTGTAACTGATGGACTACATATTTTATTTTATTTTATTTAAATTTATTTCTTTTATTTTTTCTTTATTTTTAAAATAATGTTATTTTAAGTTCTGGGATACATGTGCAAGACATGCAGGTTTGTTGCATGGGTAAATGTGTGCCATGGTGGTTTGCTGCATCTATCAACCCATCACCTAGGTATTAAGCTCCATGTGCATTAGCTATTTATCCTGATGCTCTCCCTCCCTCCAATCCCTGACAGACCCCAATGTGTTTTGTTTCCCTCCCTGTGTCTATGTGTTCTCATTGTACAGCTCCTACTTATCAGTGAGAACATGCAATGTTTGGTTTTCTGTTCCTGAGTCAGTTTGCTGAGGATGATGTCTTCCAGCTCCATCCATGTCCCTGTCAAGGACATGATCTTGTTCCTTTTAGCCGTAGCAATTTATTACAAGCTCATAAAGGAAAAAAAGTATTCATGCATTGAGCCATTGAAAAATATTTAGAAATACTAAGAGACTATTATGTGCCAGGTATTGTTCTAAGGGCTGGGTAAGCATCAATAAACAACAAAAAAAAAATCAATTAGTTTATTGTCTGTCTACTCCCACTAGAATACACATGGACAAAGACTTCAATGGTTGGGTCGGGAAGAATAGGAGTGCCAACAGAGATTGGTTATTATTTTGTAAATGTTGGTCAGGGTTGGCTCATTAATAATTTGATGTTTGAGGAGAGGTGTTACAATGCTGTTTTTACCAAGGAGGACAGGATCAGGGAGACAAAGTGACTTGCTGATAGTCACACTGTCTATGATGTGTGCCTGGGATATAATGGCTGTTGGGATTCTAAGTTTAGGACTGATCTTTTGCAATGCGGAAAGATGAAAATCACTTTTATCTAGTTTTACGGTATTTATCAAAGTGCTCAGGGGAGTAAACAAGGCATTAGTCATATATTTTAGTGTGGGAAGATGGAGCAGGAATACCTTTATAGGAAAGAGAATGCTCAAAGCCATGGCAAATTTTGACAAAGAAGGGCAGGCAAGGTAGATGCAAAAATTAAGAACAAAAGCACATCTAGAAAACAAATTTGGGGTGATGATTGTTGTAACAGAGTGAAGCAAGACACAATAGTAAGGTCCAAACTGGGAGGGGAGAAATTTGCCTTTTAGCAGCAGTTGCTTACACTTGCCTTATCATTTGAACTGTGAGCTATTTCAGATCTAGAGAACTATACCTCATCTGTCTTTGTATCTCCAACCCTTAGTGCCTATCTCATTAAAAGTGCTCTCTCCATGGCCATTAATTGGAATCACATTATCTAGCCTTATGCAAAGTTGGGGAACTAAGGAGGGTGGAAGGTGACAACGTGACTTCACTTCTCTTTCCCTACCATGGGGTGCTAAGAAATCAGAGTTAAGTTTGGAGTATTTAACAGAGGTAGCACAAGTATGAAAAAACATTATGAAAGAAAGTTTAATTCATTTATCATCTGGCTGATTTACTCACCTAAGATTTCTTTGGATACTAAGTCCACTCACAGTCAAAATGGAAACCTAGAATTCCTTCATCATATCAGAGCATTTGCATACATAAAGATCTTCAGGCTTATTTTATATTTTCCTCTAAATATATAAAACAAATACAATAAAACTACGTTCACATGTTGGGAACATGAAATAATAAGACAAACAGCTATAGGAAGAATGGCTGATTGATAGGTTCAGAAAGAATCAACAACATCCTCTTATCTTTGGAACCCTTTGGAGCCATCACATGGCAACGATTCCCAGCAAAAGAGAAATGAAAAAAAAAAAAAGCTAAAGATCTTGATAATCATCAGTAAAATCTGCCTGTCTATGACACAATATATTTTGATGTGTTCTATGGGATCTCAGGAAATGTATTTTTTCAGTGAGGATGTACAAATAATTACACTATTGCTTAAGGGGAGAGCTATTTTAATTAAAGTTAGAATATTCTAGATTCCAATATCATTTACTAGCACTGTGACTTGGAGTAAGTCACTTATTATGCTGTACTTTCAAGAAGCAGGAAAAGTATATATTTCAGACAACCTTACATGCATTTCCTGATTTAATCCCTTGATCATTTTAGTGACAAAAAATTAGTGTTTTTCATTTAACAAGTCAGGGACTTCATGATGAGAAAGGATTAGTGACTTATTCAAAGTTACCCAAAACATAAATGTCAGATTTGAAGACACATTTATGCTTTTGTTCTAGCCCACAATTGTTTTGTCTGCACACAGTGATTTTTTCTTTTATTTGTTGAACTTATATGCATGTATATAGGTTACTTATAGAGATGGTATTTTGTTCAGCATTACACAGCATAAAATGTCATGTGCTAGTAATGGCTGCAAGTTTCTCAGAAATCAATCAGGGACTTGCATTCTTTGTGTTGTAAGAAGCACAAAACCAGAAAACATAAACAGATAAACCTCAGGTTCTGTAATTACCATGAACAACGAAGAGTTTGAGGGAACCAGTCTTTTATCAACAGTGGGTATCTTTGCTGCAGAGGATCTTACGGAGACCCCCCTCTACCCACCAAGCCTAAAGCTTGACAAATAGGAGGTAATCAGTGAGTGTTTATTGAGTTGAATTCAAGGAAGCAGACAGTTAGGAAAGGTGAAACTTCAATATCCACTTATTCATGCATTCACATGCCAAATATGTTTTCCTATAATGTGTATCTTCCCTTAGATTCATTGGAACAAAAACATTCAAAGATAGGGCACACACTGCAAAGAGGCAATGGAGAGTGAGAAGAGACTGATAAGAATCAGGAAGTGTAAGGCAAGGGAGAGTCATATAATCTTTAAAAATCTAGAGAAGGATAAATAAGATTACCTATTTGTTATAGAGTTAATTTTAATATAAAGAATAAAAAGCACAAGCCACTTAATGTATTTGGAGAAACACTGCTGTGATGTATTTTGACAACTGTCACTAAGGGTACAATAGACCTGTAACAACCTGCTCTTACTAACCCTCTGTTTAGTAACTCTCTATTAACTGGAGCATCAACCTCACTTTCTGTTCTAAGTGTTTTTTGCCTCCGGCTTCCCTGCAAGGAAGGTCAGACTCAGCCTCTTGTTTATACAGATCTAATTATCTCTGTCCTGGAGGGACATAGAGATCTATTCCCCTCTGCTTGCCTCTTTATCTTGGGACATAATCACACCTAGATTGCAAGTTTCCCAAACAGCCTGAGCTAAGTGTAGTTAAAATGTGGTCTATGTGCATAAGGACCACTAGTAATGAATGGCTCCTGCAGATTACACATATTTGTCTTATTTTGTCTGCACATATCACTCTCTCTGTTTTATCAAGGGAAAGGCTGGAACCAGAAAGCCAATACATTGTGGTGACCGTTTGCTGTGTTTCATACACCTATGCGACTTGCAATACAGTCCCCTGCCTCCACACTTAGAATATAGAGATTATGAAGCCAGCTTTCTTCTCTGTCTTTTTCACTGTATCCTTAGTATCTGAAACAGTGTTTGATATGCAGTAGGTGCTTGATAAACACTTACAGAATGATGGACTCATTCCTTCTCAGTGGCTAAGTGTGTCCATCCCGCTTCTTTTCCTTAATCCGTATAAAATAGAACCCAAGATTTTATGTGCCACCCACCCTCTTAGGTGTAGGAATGGGAGCTGAAAAGTGTTGACTACATGAGTACAAATACATTCTTTTGGAAAGTATAAAAACATAGAGAAAAAATGCAAAATGAGAACCGGTGATTATAAGCAAAAGGGAAAACGAGGTGCAATGTTGAGCCAACAGCTGATGCTATGTCTTGCACAGACAGTGATCTGATGAAGCAGGAATCCTGCAGCAGCATTGTCTGAGAAGAGGCATAAGGGGAGGAGGAGGAGGAGGGAAATTCTATTTTCAGAGATAAATGTGAGGAAAGAGGCAAGTCACTGCACTGTGAAGAAAGAGAGCCTGCACCCCCAAAGAAGAATGTAGGAGGATTTCAAAAACAGAACTTGTGGAATGCAACAAAAGGGTCAAGGAGGGTATTGGCTTGAAAGGAACAAAAGGAGTGGTGAGAAGATTATCCGGGGTTAGTTGTGAGATCTGTGTCCTTTGAATTACTGTGAAAGAATCAAGTCGTCAGAATTTTAAGTGCCTCTAGCATGTAACTCCGCTCAGTACTTGAACACCTTTCACTTTTGTGTATCTCAGTGTTTTATAAGCCTCTTTGGCTGACAAAGAAAAACCAGGAGAAGCATGACAGTGGTAGAAAGCCCTGGAAAGTATATATATATCTCTCTCAGTCTAGCTTCTGAGTCCTACTTTGAGGGGAACTTAGACAAGTCATCAGTCTATGTTCGATGGTCACTGTGACTGCTACCGTAATTAAATGAAGACACTCCCTCCCTGGTCAAAGATCTCTCATTGAAATAGTTGTGCTTTTCTGCCCTGTTTTAAAGCAATGGAAGCAATTATTGTCCCTGTCTGTACAGCTTTGTGTAGTCAGAGTTATGCAATTACACCAATAATGTAGTCTTAGGGGTTGTAGTAGTAGTAGTTATTGTTGTTGTCATCCTAGTATTGATCAGCTAATTATTATTTTATATTATTATTGAGTAAATAGTTTGTAATGTGTTTATCTTTAATAATTATCTTTTAAAAATATTTTTGAGTAAGCACTGTCTTCATATAGCAGAAGAAAAATCAGGGACTCAGAGAGGTTAAGAAAATTTCCCAGGCTGTTTACAGCAACTGTAAGTGAAAAAGCAATAAATCCAACCCATTGTGTCATATCAAACCTGGGCTCCTAAAACACTACTTGTATTACTTGTGCGTAGTGGTGGGCCGTGATCAGTATGACATGCCATGATTGATCATGTCGGATTGTTCAATCAGATATACTATGTCTGATACACATAGTATACCAGTCATATATACTATGATCAATCAGACATACTATGTCTGATTGATATCTAGGCCTTTGAAGCATGACAGGCATTAGGACCACATTAACATTTGGAGATAACATTAATTCAATTAAAATTTGTTTTGAGTACCTATTACACTCTGCAAATGATGTCAGGTGCTATTTTGTAAGTCTCAGGTGGGTATTTCTATATCTGTTTTATGGATGAGGAGACTGAGGTTCTAAGAATTGAAAATTGTCACCAAATTGTATTTAGATTCAGGTCTGAATTCTGGCTCCATTTCTTAGTAGGTAACTCCAGGACCAGTGCCCCATTCTCTCTACAACTCTGCTCTTCTCTTATGCTTAAGTTCTGAATTGCTAGGAGAAAGCATCCAATTTTGTGGTGACTTTCACTTTGCTTTTTTAAACCACCCATACTTATTATATGTATAATTAGTTATTGGAATTATGACTTAAGGAAAGAATAGTGCCATCATGTTCTTCACAGAAATAATTCCACTTGATTGAAGAGTCTCTGGAAATGTTTTCATTTAGGAAAAAAGAAACTTCACCTTAATTCTGAATAGGAATAATTGGAAGTATTTCAATGTAACTCTAAATTGGCAATTTAGGTAGCATCAGTCATTGGCTAGCCATATGTTGGTACTGGAAATGGTGGCCTATGGAGAATTATTTAACAGGGAATCCGGGAGCTACAGAAGTAACAGTCTATACGAAGTCACTATGCATGTTGGGAGTAAAAATATAGAGATGGGATATAATAGTTAATTCACTTGCAGGGATTTCATATGTTATTCCATATGGATATGGATATAGAGATGACTGTGATCTACACAGGGGGATAATTAAGAAGTTGTAGTTTTTTTAGTCTAAGAATATGCTACATTATAAAACAGGAAATTCACATGTAAGGAAGTAATTTTTACACATTCAGATAGTGGAATGATCCTCAGCGGTCTGATTTAAAGCTTTCAAGCCTGCTGTTCTATAGCAACAATTTCCAAGCATAAATAGGGCAGGGAATATAGATGTTAATATATAAAACCTATATGACAGAGCCATGACTGTTAAACAGACTCATATTAAGATGCTGGGATAGCATAGAAGGCGATTGTTGGACAAATATCTTACTAAGCATTCTGCAGAGATATTTTTTGGCAAAGGAGAGTATGTTATTTTCTACGTTCTTTTTATCAGACATGAAGTTTCTAGGCAAATTAAAAAATATTTTATAATTAAGATTCTAAAGACCAAGATTTGGACCCCACAGCTGCAGGCTGTGGGACCTTGTCCAAGACCTTTCTCATTGCCAGGTCATATTCTGAATTCCTAACCTTCATGTGATAATACATTTTCACCTGTGGAAAATGAATTGTTTTCCTATCAACTCTTATAGGAGAATTTGCATGTCATAACTATATATGTGCCAAGAGAAATAAATAACTATGAAACTTCAAAAATAGCAAATAACACCAGAACATCATTCATTGATAAAGCATGTATATCAAAGAAATTGTTTTTTCATGAATTCATTCCCAAGTAATTATATTCATGAAATATTTCTAGGATACATAGCTCATCAGCACCACCCTTTTTTGAGTATTCCTGAGAGTATATGAAATATTAAAACACTGCCCTACGAATTTATATTGAGACATTTAATTAATACTTCAAATGTCAATTATGGAATGAATAAAATATCTACAGAAACAATGAGAACCCTGTGTTCTTCAGTTTATACAACACACACACCTCACTAGCATTAATTGTGGTGCTATGTCCTTCTTCTGACAAACCAATATAACCTGAAGATATGACTCAGGCTGTGATGGAATGAAGTAGCCCTTGAGTCTTAAAGCAGTAAGACTTGAAGTCAAATACTGCCACACACACCCCCAACCCTCCCACCAGACACACACACTTAGTGGCTCTGTGATTGTGTGACAATATCTGGAAGTCTCCAGTCCCTGGAGACATGGCAATTACTAATATTTTTCAAGTGGTTGCATGCTTCAAGGCTGAGGCCCTGAACTAGCAAACTTCAATTACCATTTTTTTCTCTCTCTTTCTTTTTTTTTTTAATTATTTTTTATTATTATACTTTAAGTTCTAGGGTACATGTGCATAATGTGCAGGTTTGTTACATATGTATACTTGTGCCATGTTGCTGTGCTGCACCCATCAACTCATCAGCACCCATCAACTTGTCATTTACATCAGGTATAACTCCCAATGCAATCCCTCCCCCCTCCCCCCTCCCCATGATAGGCCCCGGTGTGTGATGTTCCCCTTCCCGAGTCCAAGTGATCTCATTGTTCAGTTCCCACCTATGAGTGAGAACATGCGGTGTTTGGTTTTCTGTTCTTGTGATAGTTTGCTAAGAATGATGGTTTCCAGCTGCATCCATGTCCCTACAAAGGACACAAACTCATCCTTTTTTATGGCTGCATAGTATTCCATGGTGTATATGTGCCGCATTTTCTTAATCCAGTCTGTCACTGATGGACATTTGGGTTGATTCCAAGTCTTTGCTATTGTGAATAGTGCCGCAATACTTTTACACTGTTGATGGGATTGTAAACTAGTTCAACCATTATGGAAAACAGTATGGCGATTCCTCAAGGATCTAGAACTAGATGTACCATATGACCCAGCCATCCCATTACTGGGTATATACCCAAAGGATTATAAATCATGCTGCTATAAAGACACATGCACACGTATGTTTATTGCGGCCCTATTCACAATAGCAAAGACTTGGAATCTCTCTCTTTCTTCTTCCACCTTCATTCTCCTCTATCCTCTCTTTTTCTCTTGTAGTATTTTCATCGCTCTTACATTTGTTGAATAACCTATTATGTGCCAGGGATTACATTAGGTTCTGGGCATACAAGGATAATTATGACATGGCTTTCGTACCCATTAATTTGCTAGCAGGATAGGTTGAAATAGAGGAGGTGGTGAAATGGAAAGAAACATAAAAACAAATGCTATGAGGAAGTTTCTAGCAAAGGTGCATACAATCAAAAGGAAGAGAGCAATTAGTCCTACTTGGAAAGACTTCTTGGCAGCTGAAACATCAGAGCTGGGACTGAAAGGATGCATGGAATTTTAGGAGGTCCAGGAAAGAGTAAGGGTGTTCTAGACTGTATTATCCACACAAAATTGTGGAGGAACCAAGTATATGGCAAATTCAAAGAAAGGGAAGTGTTTGGAAAATCAAAGGCATATGCTGTGTAGAATGCTACAGTAAAAGATGTTTGGGGACAAGTCAAGTAAAGATTTGAATAAGAGAAAAATCACTTAGTTACCTGGAAATCACTGTGGAAGCATTACCTTTTTGAAACTGGTGAGAGCTGTTCACACCTTGTAGTAGGTTTTCTGAATATAAACTATGTTTCTAATTTTAAAAATAGCATAAATATTTGCTGATTATCATAACCACTGAATTAATACCTAAATTTCATTTGACATATGTATATATGTATGCTTGTATACATTTATAAAACCTAAGTAGAAAACATGCATGTATTTACATATGTATGAATCTATATATCATATATGAATGTATATATTTATACAAAGAAATACAATTTATCTACATTTATATGTATATATTTACAGCTATAAGTGTGCATATGTATATGTGTATGTTTATAAAATATATATACTGTGTGTATATATAATATTATATGTAAAATGTGGAAAATAAAACATTTGCCTTTTTACTTATCATGTAATAATACCAAACAATAATACTGAGTCTAAATTCTTGATTCCAATTCAATTAATAACATTTTGTGTATGAGATCAGTGAGCCTCTGGGAATTTCAGCGACCTGCCCAAGATCACATGGCTGGCAATAGTTCTACAAAAATAATTTCTCTTCTAGTTAACTCCAGAGCCCATTCTCTAAGCACAGATCTGTGCTTTTTGATATAAACAGCTGAGAAATATGGGAGGGACACTTTCAGTGCCTGCACTAAAACATATCAAGCTATCTTTGGGTGTATTTATTTCCAAGGTTTTATATGCACAATATAATGCAGGCTAATCATGACATATATAATTTAAAATAATATTAAAAATTATTATAATGTAATCATTTTTAATAGGCTCTTTATAACAGTTTTTAATGTCTGCTTAATATTGTATGCCTTTGATCTCTATAACCTTAACCACTACCTTAATATTTTTCTTGTTATTATTTAAATTGCTTTTCTTTTAAAAAATATTGTACAGAAAAGTGAACATCTAAAACTAAAAATATGAGTAACCAGGAGAAAATAAAATTTATGATTTTCTTAGAATAAGTTCTTAGTTTAAAAAGTACTGGTCAAAATGTGTAAACGAGCTTTCGATTGCTGATTCGCTTGATAAGTTATATTTCCAAATGGGCTGTTATATTTTAAAAAAGCACGAGAAGTGTGTAAGAGGCGATACAGTTTCTCCAAATTCAGGCCAATCTATCTATACGTCTATTTATCTGTCTATCTCTCTATTTCTCTATCTATCTATCTATCTATCTATCTATCTATCTATCTGTCTTCCTCTATAATATCTCCCTTATCTATCTAAATCATAAATTATTAGTCGCAAAGAAAGGGAAATGCTGTTTTCTTTGAGCCTTATGGAGTCCGAATTATTTTCTAATGTGTGTATCTAAGTGTTGCATTTTTTCCTTTGCGGTATATCTGTGCAAGTTTGACATTGTTGTGATTCTGTTATTCAGTGGTAAGGTGGGCGTGTGTGGAAGTATGTCTGGTTATATATACTTTATTCTTCATAACTGGTAGCATGTAGTATAAATCACATAGCTAGCAGAAAGTGTGGGTGCAGTACATGACCCCCCCACTTATAAAAGAATTGTCTCTTATAACCTTTCATCACTTAACCTCATAAGTAAAAGACCCCTTTTCACAGATAATAAAATGATAATTGCATATTGAATTGGAAAGGGTTTTTGGGGATAACAAAGCTAGTGGTTTCATAACTAGGATAATGCGTTCAACAAGTCTTATTCAAAAGAGGAGTCTAGCACAGCATTTTATATCAACTGCAATCTTTGAACAGCACAATCTGGGAGACCCGTGAAGAGTGAATTACAGTAATCAGCCTTCAAAATGACAAAAGAGTCAATCAGCATCCCCTTGCCTTTCTTGTGAAGCCTCTCAATCTGGTGATATCACAGAAATTATAAAAAGAAATCTTCGTGACGGATACAAAATGCTTCTCAAATGATAACGCCAAAGACAATGGGAAGAAAAAAGAACACACACACAAGTTTAATGTTTTTGAGATGACTGAAGCTGGATTCTAATCAGAAGTACTCCCTGGATGATGAGACATAAGAAACAGCTGTTGAGCACTGAGAGGAACTTAGGCCAGTCTAGGATTTAAATTCTTAAACTCCTGAACCAGGAAAATCTCGATTTGATTGAATAACATAAAGATAAAATCATGTCTTAAATACAGGAGAATCAAACATATCAGTCTGTTCACAGCAAGGTAATGAATGTTGGTTTCAAACAAGATGATCCTCCTTTTCCTCGTAATTCTTCTACTAGAATTCACCCCCTAATCTTCTTCTACTCCCCAGTGCCAGGTTCAAATTTCCATTGAATTAACTTCCTGGAGAATGGAGGGTTCTCATTAGTTGAATTCTCTTATTTGCTTGAATTTTCAAAATGAAATTCCAGGGAAACTTCTAATGTATAATCGTTTGCATTCCCTCATCTGGAAATGCTATGCAGCTTAAGCTACTGAGACTCCAGGAGGGCTGGGTACCCCTGAACACCAAGTGTGATTTTTCCTTTTCAAAATTACAAAATGTTATAACCCCCCATTTTCAAGGAAAAAAGTTTGTCCGAGGGATGTTCTCTTGTTAGTCCAAGGCTAGCTGATTATGAAAGGGTCTAAATCTAAATCCTAGAACCATTGCTGTTGGAAATTTATAAAAGTCAAAAATAAAAGATGTGATCAGATAATTTTATCAACTCAACAGTCTTATCCTTGAATTTCTATGCTGGAAAAAATGACCTAAGTTGTTTTCTAAGTTATTGTGAGGTTATTTATCAAATATCCACATCAAGAATTTTACTAATTGCTTCAAAAGAAAGCATTTTATTGTATGGCTTCTCCCAAACTTGAAACCCCTAACTTGTCACCACATTAGTGTAATGGAAGCTTAAACTTATGCGAGCTTCTGAACATGTTGCTGAGTGTTGACAATGTGTGACCATAAGCATGCTAGGGACATGGACACTACTCCTGCTTGACCATTTATGAAAAAAGACAGACACAGTTTATGTCTTGGGCAATGGGACATTAATAAAGTAGCACCATCAAAATTTGCTTTAAATGAGTTTATTTTGGCAAATAGTGAGTCAGAATCTTCTCTCTGGCTTTTTAGAATAAAAGTTGAAAATGGTTAAGAAATGCCGTTTTATTGAAGATTTAAGTCATTTTTTAGCATTCACAGTTCAAATTTTTTAACTTCTCAAATCTGGGAATTTAAATCCTTCTCAAATTTGAAAACAGTCTTGCCTAATTACTATATTTTGTGCTCTGTATTAGGTGGTGTTTCATACCAAACAATGATTATTAAAATAGAGGAGTTATCTGTTGTCCATAATTTTGTTTACTCATGAATTTGTTTTATTGGACACAGAGTTTCTCGTCAAACACATTTCTTTCCTTAAAAGAAACAGCGTGAAGCTGCTAGTGCTTGGGAGATATGTTAGCCAAAGCAGGAGAAAAGAAGTAGAAGGGAATAGTAAGGCTATTTTCATCTTCTATTTTAGAAGCTTGTCAATATCTTGAAGTATCTATGGAAGTGAAATACATTGTGAATAGGAATAGTAAAGTTAAGTAATATGTGTAGATAAGCCCAACACAAAGAGAAAAATAAGAGGATCCAGGGCAATTGTGGTTTCCCCTATTCTGCCTTTACAGCTACAAAATAGCATAAAAAGGGTTCCAAAAATTCTGTCTTGGATTTTTTAATGAGTTTCTGCTAGTCGTGGGGTTGAGACTAGAGGCAGTGGACTCAGGAAAGCAAGAGCTGTTCATTATTCAGTTTGAACTGAAGCCAATTAACTGTGCTGCATGTTCTAAAGAAACCTTGGAGAGACTCCCTACTCGCCTTAGAAATCAGAAAACCTACTCCCAATGTTGTAGAAGAAAAGAGGAGATGCAAAGACTCTCAGAGGTGCAGCCTCCCAGTAGGGCCATCTTGAGCAACTCACTTAAATGAATAGGTATTGCTCTCATTTTACAGGTAAGAAAACAATCTGCCCTGCCTTCTTAAGGAGTGGACCTGGACCTTAGTACATTATTACATTGAAGTACTTTTGAACTATAGATGTCTGTGTAAGAGTAACATGTGGGCAAAATGTTTGGTACTTGGACAGAGTCCCAGTTTTGTAGCCACATATTTTAGGATCTTGTCAGGAAAGAGGCAATTGAGGAGAATTTAACAAAGGGACTGTTGACAAAGGTATGGCCTGGTTAAGAGAGACCTTCATGGAAGAATGCAGCACCGGATGCTAGCAATAGAAGTACCATCAAGACTCCTAGATCTTAAGGAGCAAAGGAAGGTGGCAGTTATTGGACACTAGATAGAATTTTACTTTAACGATATCTCTAAATAATAACCTGAGTGGCCAAATACAGGAATAAAGACTTTGTAGGAGTCTTTGGGGGAGTCATTTGCACAACCTCCCAGGTTAATGTGTGTTGGTGGAGTCTAACAAAAAGCCACCAATTCAATTAAGGGAATTAATTGAGGCAATCTATTAAGGCTACCCTTCCATGCCAACACTGGGTAGATAGGGCTGGGCAGTGGACTTGTAGGAGCAATTGTAGAATATTCTGTACTCTTACCATCATCCACATAAACATGAAAAAGTCTGCCTGGGGAAGGGAAACAGTATGTTTGGGTAACTACTGTGTACCAAGAACTTGGCCTGAATTATCTCACATCATCTTGGAATATCCACAATGAGAAGCTGGTTATTATCTCTGTTTGAGAGGATATGGAGTTTTGATGAGTTTAATAATTTATTCATGGTCACAAAGTTGGTAAGCTTAAGACTAAGATAAAAAATGCAAACCTGCTTGATTTCAATTAGGAGGGGAACATTGATAAGAGGAATCAAACTTGAAAATATTTGGTTGACCCTTGAACAACACAGGTTTAAACTGTGAGGTTCTACTTACATGTACATTTTTTTCAATAAATATTTTGTAAATTTTTCTGAGATTTTCAACAATTTGGAAAAATTGACAGATGAACTAGGTAGCCTAGAATGTTAAAAACATTAAGAAAAATGAATATCATGAATGCATAAAATGTGTGTAGATACTATCATTACCGGAAAGAGGGTTCTTGGATGTCGTGCAAGAAAGAAGTAAGGGCAAGTCTGTAGAATAGTGAAAGCAAGTTTATTAAGAAAGTAAAGGAATAAAAGAATGGCTATTCCATAGACAGAGCAGTCCTGGGGTTGTTAGTTGCCCGTGTTTATGTTTATTTCTTGATGATATGCTGAGCAATGGTTGGATTATTCATGCTTCCCCTCTTTTTAGACCATATAGAGTAACTTCCTGAAATTGATGTGGCATTTGTAAACTGTCATGGTGCTGGTGGGAGTGTAGCAGTAAGGACGACCAGAGGTCATCTTGTCGCTATCTTGGTTTTGGTGGGTTTGGGCCAGTTTCTTTACTTCAACCTGTTTTATCAGCAAGGTCTTTATGATCTGTATCTTGTTCTGGCTTCCTATCTCATCCGGTAAATTAGAATGCCTTAACTGTCTGGGAATGCAGCTCAGAAGGTCTCAGCTTTATTTTACCTAGCCCCTATTCAAGACGGAGTTGTTCCGGTTCACAAGCCTCTTCAATATTCTATTTATATGTTAATTGACTGTGTTATCAGAAAGGTTTGTGGTCAATAGTAGCTTATTAGCAGTTCAGTTTTGGGGGAGTCAAAAGTGACATACGGATTTTCAACTGCATGTGGAGTCAGTGCCCCTAACCCCCCATGTTGTTCAAGAGTCAACTGTATATGCATCTTAGGTAGCATGAAGCTGCTTACCTCAATGCAGGAGGGTAAAAAGACTTTTGCAATTGATGAATTCCCATGCAGCATTTCTTGTCCTATTTGATAAACAAGATTCTCCACTGCGATGCTTCACTCATATTCTGATCTAACTCGTCGACACTAACCCAAAGGTGTTATTTCCAAGTGAGTAAAAAAACTATTTTAATTCCAAATGCCTGAGAGACATCACAGTTTTGTTTTATTTTACATTTTCACTTTCACAACATATAAAAGAAATGATGAGAATAATACATACCAATCTTTTTTTGACTTGGAGAAGTTGTAGGAGTTCTTTCACGCAGGTAACCTGAAAAGTCTCATGCATAGACCGCACCTCATCAACTTTCTTGAAAAATATTGCTGCCTTCCTTGGAGAATGGCATTATTTTGCTCTGATTGTTAGAAGCTCCATGTCAAATTCCAAAGTCCAATGGGTGACATAATCAGTGATGACCTTAGAATGTGGTGGTACAAGCATTCATGTAAATGTCACGGGAGGAAAACAATGTTCTTATCTTCTTTACTGAAAATCTGAGCCCTAATGAAAATATTCTAGGTTATAAAAATGTATATTCATAGCAGAGTAGCTATCTTGGTATCTCAACATGCTAATATAATGAGGTTTGTTATCTTTGTTGCTGTGTTTTGCTTATCTGTTTGTTTTCTTCTCAAAAATGCCTCACAGTGATCTAAATCTGAATGGTTGACATTTTTCTACTTTTCTTTCTGTTTTTATTTTTAACTATATAGGTATGATCTATGAGTTACATTATGATGTGATCAAATCCTGAAACAAAGCATTGCATTGAAAAATATCATCATAGTATTACAAATGTTTGCAAATAAGCAAGGTTATCTAATTCAGTGCTCCCTGAATGGGAAGCCCTATTATTAAATTGTGTCAGAGTCTAATAAAGTGTATAAGAACTCGCAGTTCTCCCCAGAGCCTGCTCCCTGTGTAGGTGCATTGTATTTCTGTGATCACTCTTGGGACTCATTTGCTACTCAAATGATTCAGGGACTTGAACTCCTTGCAATGCTTTTACAGACAGATGATTTTAAAAAACCATATGAATTTAAAAAAAAAGAATTACAACTTCGAAAGTGGCCAAGGCAATGGCTCAGCTTTAATTTGAATTGAACATGTATGGTGCCCCTGGGTTCGAAGTGAAGGGGTTAAATTATCTTTAATCTGGACGTCTTCCTTTTACCTTGACCAGAAATGTAACACACATCAATTCAATAGAAGTATTCTGGACTAGTCAAAACAAGTTTTATTATGGACATTTAGCAATATGGGTAAGGGGCATCTTATGACATAGAGTTAAGTAAAAATGCAGGAAATTAAAAAATACAATATTATCATACGAATATATCTGTCAGTTGTGTGACATGGGAAAATATGAAATACCTACAACATTTATCAATATGAGAATGCCTTAACCATGTATAGTATATTGTACAATGAAAAATTATGCAACTGTAGGAAGTAATGAGGTGAACTTCTACCCAGTGATGAGGAAGTTTTTAAAAAACATCTCCTGTGAAAAAAGAAAGTCTCAGAATGCTGCCTATATTAAGATCATGTCTGTGGTTAAATGTTTATACACACATTTCTGTGTGTGTACATATCATGGCCTTGTAATTTTGCACCTCAAAATGTCAGCATTATCTATGAAAAAACTATGTGGAGGTAGAGAGAGAGAGCTAAATAAGGATTTTTGATTTTCAAAATAACTTCAGGAGGATCTAAGCAAATTTTTGATCTTTAACAAGGGTATTAAATTACCAGTGAAACAAACAGACAAGCCCACATGAAACCCTGAATATGTATCAGAAGAAAAAATATTAAGATTTGAGCAGTGATTATTTTATTGTATTTTATGTAATTTTATATTGTATTCACCTTTTCCTGTATCTTCCTATTTTTCTAAACTATTTGCTACACTTTTACAAAGAGAAGATGTATCTAAACAATTAAAATATAAATATAGTTGAACAGTAGATTAGAACTTAAGACACTTGACTATTTTAATTCTGATTGTTATTTTATTCATCTGAGTTGATTCTAATGATGCATTTATTTATTTCATCTCTCTAATGTATTTGTGAACTTCAGAATAATTTATCTTTGACCTCATAGCCTTCAAGCTATTTGTGTGTTTACTCCTCTTTTAGGGGAATTGGGATCTGTGATAAATTGGAGGATTCTTTCACTTCCAGGGTTTTCTGGGGTGGACAAGACTGTGTTCTGATGTACTTTATAGTTTGGTAGACAAGGGATGTCATTCAGTTTATTTTCTAATATATATTTTTGCAAGTTCTTTTTATACATTATAAAACACATTTTTGCAAATTATCTGTAAATGTCTATGACCACAATCTTTCTCATTGATATAACAGGCACACACAAATCAAATGTCAGAAGAACACAGAAAATTATCTGAGTAGGGACTTGGTGTATGCTTGTGTGTTTCTGTATGTGCGTGTGTGAGATTAATACTTTCGTTTTTTATTTAGCTCTCTGACTGAAAGCCATTCTTCCATTTTCCCCCTCAGCTATTATAAAAACTGCCCTTCCCAACATGGACAGAGAAGCCAAGGAGGAGTACCTGGTTGTTATCCAAGCCAAAGATATGGGTGGACACTCTGGTGGCCTGTCTGGGACCACGACACTTACAGTGACTCTTACTGATGTTAATGACAATCCTCCAAAATTTGCACAGAGTAAGTTAATTTCCTGCACTGGATGAGAATCTTGGTATGATGTTTCCATTGGAATTTATATTATAATTTTTAGTCATATTTTAAAACCTGACAGCAACTATTGAGTGGCTTATTATGTGCCAAGTATGGCATGATTTTGGTACTAAACTTATTCCCATTTTACAGATTACAAAGCAGTTGATAACATTTCCAAACATCAAGCATGTAGTAAGAAAGAATTAGAACCAGTATGTCTGACTGCAAGCTGTGCACTCCTTTCTCTTTTGCACACTATGTCTCTTTATGAAAGCTTGAGAGGATGATGAAAGTGAAGCTCAGATATTGCTCTGTTATTAGCCCCATTGTTTTATGAAGGAAATCAAATATCTAGTGCCCAAGGTAGGGAAAACAAGTATGCAGTAAGCTTGCTGCAAAACGTACACTCCTTCTTCCTGCAACTGGGAGGACATCAGTAAGACTCCACTCTTCCCTGCTAAAGCCATGCTCTCCCTTGGAAATTTCAACAGCATACATTCTAGACAGCCAACATGAAAGAATCAGGGAGACAATCATTATTTGGCAACTTTATTGTACTCTCATTGAACACTTTCTTCTGAGCATTTATTCAAGTAATATGACAGAGACATGATTTGATAAGGCCTTTCTGATATGGGGACTCTTGAACTGAGATATGAAAAAGTGAATACCATGAGTTGGAAAAGGGTGAAGCCATGGGAGGGAGGATGAATAGTGCAGCTAAAAAGAATGTTCAAAAGCCCTGTGTCTACATACTTATTATTATTATTATTGTTATTTTAAGATTCCACATATAAGTAAGATCAGGCAGGACTTTTTTTCCCTTTGATCTGACTTATTTCGCTTAACATAATATCTCTAGGTTCATCCACGTTGTTGCAAATGACAGGATCTCCTTTTTAAAGGCTGAATGATGTTTCATTGTATAAATACACGCCACAACTTCTTTAGCCATTCATCTGTCAGTAGATACTTGGGTAATGTCCATTTCTTTGCTATTCTGAAGAATCCTGGAATGAACATGAAAGTGCAGACATCTTTCCAAGGCAGTGGTTTCTTTTATCAAAACATCATCGTGTACACCTTAAATATAGTCAATAATAAAACAAAAGAAGCCCTGTGGAAGGATGGTGTATAGCCGTGTATGGGAATGGAAATAATTTCACTGCAGCTGGAGCAGAGGGTGCCAGGGAAAGTGCTGCAGCAAGAGTCTGGAGAGTTAGATTAGACAGAAATTAGCCATACTTGGATTTGAAGGCCATTTTAAGTATGAGAACCTTTATCCTAAGATCATTAGGAGACCATTTAAAGATTTTAAATTGCAGCTTGAGTGATAGGCTCTGGTTCCAGGGAAACTGGAAAGAAATTAAATCTGGCCTTCCTTCATTGTCTTCTCTGCTTTGCAGCCAGTTAAAGAGTTATTTGCAATCATTCACATAAAAGGTGATGGTAGCCCTGGCAAGCAAGGGTGGTTGTGTTGGATGCACAGAAAAGTGTGTGGGTGTGATGCACCGTTGGGTTTAGAGAGGACAAAAGTCTAAGGATAGATTACATTTTCAGTTGAGGAAGATGGATGATCATATTTCTAACATGAGAGATTAGATGCATGCTGGTTCTATTTGTTGGTATAGAAAATACCATAGGAAATTTGGTTTTTAAAGAGATGAAGGAGGGAAGGTGGGTGTGGGGAAAGAGAGGGGAGAGTGAGAGAGAGAGAAATGTGTGTGGAGCTTGAAAATGACACATTTTAGGTATCTTTGATGATTTATCTGAAGAAATTCCAAGCTAGAAAGAGTAGAGGAGACGCATTTTCATTAAGAATTTTAGAATTTTTACATCTGGCAATTCATAAATCAGATAGCAATGCAACTCTTTTAAATAAAATTATTGAAATGGAGAACACCATTTCTTCTCATCTTTCCCTCACTTTTTTTGCCTTTGCAATTGCATTACAGTGAATACAGGAAGATGCCATATTTCTTTATAAGAAAATGATTATTCAATCCAATAGTGGCAGATCAATTTCAAACATGTGCCTTTTCTTAGAGATAATAACTATTAAGTATGATCACACTGATAGAGATGAGGAGCAGGCACAGAACAGGAGTGGATAAAGGAATGTTCCATTTGTTTGGCTTCCCAAGACTCCCCGTGTAGGACTAGCAGCACGGCATGGCCCCTGGCTGTCTTATTTATTTAATAAGCATACCGAAAGAGATCATCTCAAACCTTACCTGGAATATAAAGTTTGTGGAAAATGGAATCATTACACCAATTATAAGAAAACTGGGAGACTTTGCTTGAAGTGAGGATTTTCAGTGCCTACCTTATGGCAAAACTATTTGGAAAATGTTTTAATCCCCAGTCCTATAACTTCGTGATTCTAAGAGAGATGTTTTTATCCCATTGTTAAGTAAAGGGGTGTTAGGGCTAGAAGAAACTTACTGTTAATGTTGAGTATAATGAGCCTTAGTTTATCCGAGGGACTCAGTGGATTTGAGCTCAAACGAGAATTAGGTAATGTTCTCCAGATTTGATTTTTCCTTTTGGGTTTTTAGGTCATTGAATGTTTAATTTTCCCTCGTTGTGGTTGCAAGGGGCCTAAAACTTTTTGGCTTTTTGAGTTTGGATTCCGCAGAAGCAGACACTGAGACAAGAATTTGATTGTGAGTTTAACTTGGAAATAGGACCAAGAAATACCAGCGAAGAAAGGAGACAGAGAGAGAGAGAGAGAAATAGCCACACACACAAAAAAAGGTGCATTATTGAGCCAGCTACTACTGTGGGTTACTGGAACTTTATCCCATTGGAGAAACTCTGGACCATTGTAAAGAAAGAAAAGAAAAGAAAAAACTCAAAGT